>NW_023494378.1:1121827-1343812 GCF_011100635.1 Trichosurus vulpecula
GTAGAAATGGGGAGAGAATTTGTAATTCAAACTCTTGTGAAAATCAATGTTGAAAACTAAATATATTTAATAAATTAAATAAAAAAAATAAAAAAAGACACAAATATGGTGCTAATGCCTAAACCAGGAATAGCCAAAACAAAGAAAATTATAGAACAATTTTCCTAATGAATATAGATACAAAAATTTTAAATAAAATATAAGCAAAGAGATTACAGCAATTTATTACCAGGATAATACACTATGGCCAGGTTGGATTTATACCAGGAATGTAGGTCTGGTTCAACATTAGGAAAACTATCAGTATAATTGATCATATCAGCAACAAAACTAACGGAAATCATATAATTATCTCAATACATGCAGAAAAAGCTTTTGACAAAATACAGCATCCATTCCTGTTAAGAACACTAGAAAGCATAGGAATAAATGGAGTCTTCTTTAAAATGATAAGTAGCATCTACCTAAAACCATCAGCAAGCATTATATGTAATGGAGATAAGCTAGAAGCATTTTCAAAAACAGCAGGGGTGAAATAGGGATGTCCATTATCACCACTGTTATTCAATATAGTACTAGAAACATTAGCTTTAGCAATAAGAGAAGTATAGGGAATTGAAGGAATTAGAATAGGCAATGAAAAAACAAAGCCATCACTTTGTAGATGATATGATGGTATACTTAGAGAATCCTGGAGAATCAGCTAAAAAACTACTTGTAATAATTAACAACTTGAGCAAAGTCGCAAGATATAAAATAAACCTACATAAATCACTGGCATTTCTATGTATTACTAACAAAGCCCAGTAGCAAAAGATAGAGAAATTCCATTTAAAATAACTAGACAATATAAAATATTTGGGAGTCTACCTGCCAAGACAAACCCAGGAGCTATATGAACACAATTACAAAACACTTTTCACACAAATAAAGTCAGATCTAAATAATTGGAAAAATATCAGTTGCTTGTGGTTAGGCCAAGCTAATATGATAAAAATGACAATTCTACCTAAACTGATTTGCTTGTTCAGTTCCATACCAATCAAACTACCAAAAATTATTTTATAGAGCTAGAAAAAAATAATAACAAAATTCATCTGGAAGAACAAAAGGTCCAGAATATCAAGGGAGTTAATGAAAAGAAATGCAAGGAAGGGAAGGTAGCCTAGCCACACCAGATCTTAAATTGTATCATAAAGCAGCAATTGTCAAAACTATTTGGTACTGGCTAAGAAATAGAGTGGTGGATCAGTGGAAGAGGGAATGCTGACACAAGAATTCTGACAAAGATATCTCCATCCTGTTTTACTCAAATTCCATGTCCAAATCCAGCATGGGTGGGCTGCTTTGATGCTTTGGAAAGTCCTCCAACTTATTTTTTACCTCTGGATTATTCTCTCTTGTACACCATGAGCAGGTGACCATCTTATGGCCATCTCATGACCACTTAGTGGAGATTTCCCATGCTTCACCCAACCTGAGGCACCCCCCCCTTACTAATATGTCATTTTTGGCCTTCAAGAACAAGGTCTATCAACCAATGAGATTCTGTATTTTACCATTCTTCTTTTGCATCTTTGGGTTATCAAACCCTATAAAAACAATGTCCTGGAAGAAGGATCTCATATTATGAGGAAGATCTAAGGTCCTCTTCATCAGAGACCCTATAGACCCTTTAATAAAATTCCATTTGCTCAGATCTCTGCCTCATCTTTTTTATTATAGGTTGGACAATTTTAATCTCTACACTTTGCTATTTCGGATTTTCTTATTGACTTTCCTGTTTGATGGTGTTTCTGCTACCTAAGTTACAAATGTCCAAGGAACATCCTAAATAATTGGTTTGTGGTTAATTCTCTTAGGTCCTACTACTTCCTGAGGGAACTGTCCTGTGTTGAGATCCTTTCCATTATGGTTTATTTCAATTCTCTCTTGGCCAGGGCCATGACTAAGAATGAACTAATTGAGATTGTTTTCTGCTTTTTCAGTGGCCAATGCTAAAGCCATGACTCTTGACTGCTGACCCTCCCTGGCTGTGTAGGGGTCCTCCTGAAGAGACGTGGGGGGAGATGGAGGATGCTGTGTTAGCATGAGGCTAGGGTGGGGCATACAAAACCTCTTTGTAGGCAAAGCTTCTCCCTCAATAAGTGCTAGCATGGTTGGGACCACCAACTTTGTTGTTGTTTTTAGCTTGAGGCATGGAACAGTTCCTTGAGGATTTTCCTTGCTATCTTTCTTTAATGGCACTAAATATTACCAGGCACTTTGTGCAGCCAAAAGCAAGCTTCTGTCTATTTTTGGCATCTTCTCACATGCTTCAATAGTTCTCCATGCCTCTTATCAAACTTAGTGAAGGAACCACATACCTAAACTTAAAATCCATAGCTAACGGAGAGTTTAGTATGTAGTTTCCCAGACCAGTCTCCCTTTTCTGATGCTGCTAGTCAGGAGTCAATTTCAGATTAGAGTCTAGTTCTAAAATATTCTAAAATGCCTAGTTCTAAAAACTGTCACTCCCTAACTCTAACCCTAACTACTATCCACTTTACCAAGCTTATTTGATTTTGATATTACCTTTTGAGGCAGCTAGGTGACATAATATAGTGCATAGAGCTCTGGGTTTACAGTCAGAAGACCTGAGTTCAAATAAATCCTGCCTCAGATACTTACTAGCTGTGTAACTCTAGGCAAGTCATTTAATCTTTCTCAGGTTCAGTTTCCTCATCTGTAAAATGGAGATAACAGAAACACTTTCCTTGAAGGTACCTCTGCCCCCCGGGGGGGGGGGTGGTCCCTTCCTCTAATTGGTCAGTTCTTCTCAGAACCTGCATTGCTGCTTAGGCCAGCCATGGTCACTCCTTTATTCCTCTCTACACTCTGCCTCACCTTCTCTGGACTTTTTTCTCTACCAGGTGATACCTCCCCCCCCCCACTCCCCACCCCCGTCTCCTCCCCCTTTGTAGCTTCCTTTTTATTTGTAGTTTTCCCCTATAGAATGTAAGCTCTTGAGGGTAGGGACTGTCTTTCTTTTTGCTTGTCTTCATATTCCCAGCACCTAGCAGAGTGCCTGGCACATAGTAAGTGTTTAATAAATGCTTGTTGACTTGACTTGAGTGTTGTGAGGAAAAAATGTGATATCTGTCTCTGTATTTCTATCTATCTATCTGAGAAACCCTATTTAAATGCTAGCTATGAGCTATCTTTATTGTCAAAATTATGTGTTCATTTATCCTGGTAGACAGTGTGAGATGTTGAGTCTATGCATAGTTTCTTTTTTTTTAAGTTTCTACCATGTTTTGTTGATGGGAAACCACCCATACCCATACAAAATAGCTACATAAAAATAAGTATGATGAAATTTCTTGGGGTCGGGTTACGGTAAATGGAAAGCTCAGGGAAAACTTCATGTAGTAAGTGGTACTCAAGATCAACTTTAAAGGAAGCAAAGGATTTTGAGGGTCCAAGTACATGTGAAATCATCTTCCAAGAATGGGTAATTATCTATTCAAGGTTATCATAACAGGAGGTGTGATTTCATGTGTGAGGTGCAGCAAGTAAATCAGGTTGCATTCAATTGGAGGGGAATGTTGTGCCATGAGCCTACAAAGGGAAATGAAGCCTGATTCAGAGACTTGAAGGTTGTTGGAACTCAGGAGATGAGCTCTTATTTACTCTTACAGACAAATAGTCCCTAACGGTCTTCTTTGAGCCTAGAGTAGAGTAGTGATATTGGCACTCACACCAATATTTTCAAATGCTATTCTGGCAGCTCTGTAAAGATGGAAATGATACTCCACAAAGGTTACTCTCTACAAAATATGTGATGAGGGCTCTTCTGCCCTTTTATTTAAAATTTCTGTTCAGAAGGATCCCACAATATCCAAAGGGAACCCATTCCATATTTGTATAATTTGAATCATTAGAAAGTATTTTCTTCCATCAACCTCAAATGTGTCTAAACATCTCTCTTAGTTATGACCTGGAGAGCTAAGCAGAAAAAACAAAACAAACAAACAAAAACCTCTTCCAAATCAATAGGCTTTGATACATAACAGTTATTCTGTTCCCCTTGGCTTTTTTTCTAAGTACACTGATTCATTCAAATGGATTTACAGGTGACATTGACTTAAGGTCCTCTGCCATATTTCGTGCCCTTTTTCACTTCCTCTCCAAGTTTTTGCAGCATTTTCTTTTTTTTTCTTTTTTGGAAAAGCAGAAATGCCAAGGAAGGGGTGGCATGATAGATTAGAGGCCAGACCAGGGAGACTGAGGCCCGCTCTATATTCCCTTGGTGGCTATACCCACCTGAGGTGGCTATGTCTTCTGACCGTAACCTCAACACTTGGAAGACATCTCCCACACTTCTGCTGTCCTTCCCTTTTAAGCCTACAAATCCTTCACCAGTCTATGCCCCATTCTTATATTTTTTTCCCAACCAAGGCTACAAATTTAAATTTCAGATCCCCCAAGAAACCTTTTGCCAAAAGCCGGTTCCCCATTCCCCTGGGAATTACTTTCCATAATCCTCAACTTCACTTCTCCCTTCAAGGGGTGATTCTCTCCAATCCCAGAAGGAACATAGCCCATCCTTCAGCCTCACAGCTTCACACACACACACCAACACACATTCACACATGTAATAGTTTTCTGGGGGCTACTTAGGCAGAATTCATACCCCTTGGTATTTTCCCTTTGACCCTTGAAATTTGCTGTGTTCCCCAAAGGTCCATTCTTACCAAAAGCCTAGGACCACCCCCAAAGCCCATATTACCAACTTTCCCTCAGCTAATATCCCCCTCTTTCCCTCCCTTCACCCCTTCCTTCCTCCTTCCCTCCATCCCTTTCTTTCTTCCTTCCTTCCCTCCATCCCTGCCTTCCCTCATTCCCTTCTCCTGCAGCATTGGCCTGTTTGTCAGCCTCCCTGACTGGGACCGATTCTCCTTGCCTCCCACACACCACCCCAGCCCTGCCTCCTCCTCCCCTTCTTCTCACACAGGTGAGTGAGCTGATGTGAAAGTTCTCATTATGACTCAGAAAGAAGGTGTGAGCAGGGCCTCCCCGAGCCTGGGCAGCAGCCCCAGCCCAGTGTGGCAGGACTTTCCCACACTCCTCAAGGGTGTGTTTCCCAGGCTAGTTGTGTTTTCAGAAGGTGCTGTTGCATGTTACCCCTCCTGAGGTCAGGTTGCTCATCCCTCAGGCTCTCCTGTGTTGCACTGTTCGGGTGGGACCCCTTCAGGAGCCGTGAACCTGAAACAAGCAGCTTGTTAAATTCAAAGGAAATTCACGTAAAGTGTTCTCTCTGCTCTTCTCACTCGCCTTCCCATCTCCCGAAGACAGACTTTCAGAGGGCATCATGGTCCCAAGCATCTGTCAACTTCTCACTCATCTTTGGGAGTGGATCCTTCACATTTTAGAAGTGAATAAAGAGTGTAGATATTAAGAAGAGCAGTAACTTGTGGTGTATTTCGGACTTTTTTTTCCTCTTGCCCCCCTCCCCATCCCTATTTCCTCCTCCTCCCACCCTCTCCCCTTGGGGTGGAGGGTGAGGGGCTCCAAAGGCCTTGTAAGGAATATACATAGTCATGCATGATTATTTCAGACTAAAAGCAAAAAGGGCCCTCAATTGTCCTATTATTTTAGATACAACAAATATTTTAAGTGCCTACTGTTTGTAGACCAGTTAGACAGTGGAAGAGATACATCTTATTTAGATAAGATATATTCCTTACCCTCCAGGAACTTAACAGGCTCATTTATAGTACAGTAGAGACCAGATCTGGATCTTAGACAGTTTGCTTCAGTCTGCATTTAGACTCTGTAATTCTTTCTCTGGATGTGGATAGCTTATGCATAGTTTCTGTCAGCACAGTTTTTGTCCCAACTGTGAGTCCTTTCCCCAGTAGCTGGGCTCTTGGGCCTTGCTGCTCAAACACTCTGCTGCTGTGCTTGTTTCTGATTGTTGCACCTTGAATCTGTCACACTGCTTGGTCACTCTAGTTTTTGACCAGCTCCAACTCATTTTATTATTACTGCTTTATAGATCTCTAGACTGAGATTGGGCACTGCCAGGCTACCTTTCCACTTTTTTTTCCCATTGTTTTCTTTGAGATTCTTGACCTTTTGTTCCTTCAGAAGAATTTTGTTATTCTTTTTCCTAACTCTATAAAACAATTCTTTGGGCTGGGAAACAGGATCATCTCTATGTGCCTTTAACCAAGGACCTGTGTTATGCTGTTTCCTCTCAATTGTCAACCCATATGTCTTTTAAGAGCCTTTACCAGGTCCTTCTGACTACTCCCACAGCTGCCAACTTGTGGGTGTGGACTCCTGGATTATCTGAAGATGCCCGCTCTGAGTGGACATCTGAGCCCATAGGAGACCTTGCCCTCTGCTTCTGTGGGGACCTGAAGGAGATAGCACCTGACGTAGATGGTTTTCCCAAGAATCTGGACCAGGCCTGCAAGAACTTGTTTTGAGTGGCATTGCAAAAGGCTGCGGAAGCTCCCCTTCCCACTCCCTGAGGAAGAGTGAGGTTTTTCCTATGCCTTCCTTGGTCTGCAGGAGGTGCTTTTGCCATACCTTTGACCAAAAGGAGGGGAATAAAAAGCTATTTGCCCCCCTGCCCCAAACCAGCTTGAGCCCCCATCACCTGAAAAAGCCCCAAACCTGGACTAACCAATCAGAAGAAGTGCCCTGGTTGACATAACAGATATGCTTTGCTTTGCTCTCCAAGTGAACCTAAGCTTTCCTGCTGGGTTTTTTTTTTATTTAAATTTATTTATTTAACATATTTGGTTTTCAGCATTGATTTTCACAACAGTTTGAATTACAAATTTTCTCCCCATTTCTACCCTCCCCCCTACTCCAAGATGGCTTATATTCTGGTTGCCCTGTTCCCCAGTCAGCCCTCCCCTTTATCACCCCCCTCCCCTCTCATCCCCTTTTCCCTTCCTTTCTTGTAGGGCAAGATAAATTTCTATGCCCCATTGCCTGTGTATCTTATTTTTTAGTTGCATACAAAAACTTTTTTTGTTTTTGAACATCTGATTTTAAAACTTTGAGTTTCAAATTCTCTTCCCTCTTCCCTTCCCACCCACCCTCCCTAAGAAGCCGAGCAATTCAATCTAGGCCACACATGTATTATTATGTATAACCCTTCCACAATACTCATGTTGTGAAAGGCTAACTACATTTTGCTCCTTCCCAACCCATCCCGCTTTATTGAATTTTCTCCCTTGACCCTGTCCCCTTTCCAAAGTGTTTGTTTTGATTACCTCCACCCCCATCTGCCCTCCCCTCCATCATCCCCCCCACCTTTTATTTTTTTTTTTATCTTCCTCCCTCTTCTTTCCTGTGGGGTAAGATACCCAACTGAGTATGTATGGTATTCCCTCCTCAGGCCAAATCTGATGAGAGCAAGGTTCACTCATTCACCTCTCACCTGCCCTCTCCCCTCCTCCCACAGAACTGCTTCCTCTTGCCACCTTTATGCGAGATAATCCACCCCATTCTATCTCTCCCTATCTCCCTCTCTCAGTATGTTGCTCTCTCATCCCTTAATTTCATTTTATTTCTTTTAGATATCTTCCCTTCATCTTCAACTCACCCTGTGTCTGCTCTCTCTCTTTTACATATATATATAAACACACATATATATATATACACACATACATACACGTACATACATATACACATAGATATATACATACATACACATTCACTTATATATATACATAAACATATATATATATACACATATATATATATGCATATTCCCTTCAACTACCCTAATACTGAGGTCTCATGAATCATACTCATCATCTTTCCATGTAGGAATGTAAACAAAACAGTTCAACTTTAGTAAGTCCCTTGCAATTTCCGTTTCTTGATTACCTTTTCATGCTTCTCTTGATTCTTGTGTTTGAAAGTCAAATTTTCTATTCAGTTCTGGTCTTTTCACTGAGAAAGCTTGAAAGTCCTCTATTTTATTGAAACTCCATATTTTGCCTTGGAACATGATACTCAGTTTTGCTGGATAGGTGATTCTAGGTTTTAATCCTAGCTCCATTGACCTCCGGAATATCGCATTCCAAGCCCTTCGATCTCTTAATGTAGAAGCTGCCAGATCTTGGGTTATTCTGATCGGGTTTCCACAATACTCAAATTGTTTCTTTCTGGCAGCTTGCAGTATTTTCTCCTTGATCTGGGAGCTCTGGAATTTGGCAACAATATTCCTAGGAGATTTCTTTTTGGGATCTATTTGAGGAGGCGATCGATGGATTCTTTCAATTTCTACTTTGCCCTGTGGCTCTAGAATATCAGGGCAGTTCTCCTTGATAATTTCTTGAAAGATGGTATCTAGGCTCTTTTTTTGATCATGGCTTTCAGGTAGTCCAACAATTTTTAAATTATCTCTCCTAGATCTATTTTCCAGGTCAGTGGTTTTTCCAAGGAGATATTTCACATTGTCTTCCATTTTTTCATTCCTTTGGTTCTGTTTTATAATATCCTGATTTCTCATAAAGTCACTAGCTTCCACTTGCTCCAATCTAATTTTTAAAGTAGTATTTTCTTCAGTGGTCTTTTGGACCTCCTTTTCCATTTGGCTGATTCTGCCTTTCAAGGCATTCTTCTCCTCATTGGCTTTTTGGAGCTCTTTTGCCATTTGAGTTAGTCTGTTTTTTAAGGTGTTGTTTTCTTCAGTGTATTTTTCAGTATTTTTTTGGGTCTCCTTTAGCAAGTCATTGACTTGTTTTTCATGGTTTTCTCGCATCCTTCTCATTTCTCTTCCCAATTTTTCCTCTACTTCTCTAACTTGCTTTTCCAAATCCTTTTTGAGTTCTTCTGTGGCCTGGGGCCAGTTCATGTTTTTCTTGAAGGCTTTTGTTGTAGGCTCTATGACTTTGTTGTCTTCTTTAGGCTGTATGTTTTGGTCTTCTTTGTCACCAAAAAAAGAATCCAAAGTCTGAGACTGACTCTGGGCGCGTTTTTGCTGCCTGGCCATATTCCCAACCAACTAACTTGACCCTTGAGTTTTTCAGTGGGGTATGACTGCTTGTAGATTACAGAGTTCTATGTTCCATGTTTGGGGGGGAGGTGCCAGCTCTGTCAGACCCGCACTACTCCTTCCCCAAGAACCCCCAACCCGAACTGGGCTTAGATCTTCGGCAGGCTGTGCACCCCTGCTCTGATCCGCCACTTAATTTCTCCCACCAGGTGGGCCTGGAGCCGGAAGTAACAACAGCTGTAGCTGCCCCACCTCCGCTGCCCCCGGGGCTGGAAGCCGAACCGCGAACTCCTTCCACTCCCGCAGCTTTTCCCACTAACCTTCTCCGCAGTCTTTGGTGTTTGTGGGTCGAGGGGCCTGGTAACTGCCGCAGCTCACTGATTCAGGGCGCTAGGGCCCCCTCCGCCCAGCTTCTGTTCTGGATGGTCCACGCCGCTCAGGCTGGGCTCTGCTCCACTCCGTTCCCAGCTCCCAGCTCCGTGTGGAATAGACCTCACCCAGAGACCATCTAGGGTGTCCTGGGCTGGAGCCCTGCTTCCCTCTGCTGTTCTGTGGGTTCTGCCGTTCTAGAATTGGTTCAGAGCCATTTTTATAGGTTTTTGGAGGGACTCGGGTACGGAGCTCACTCTAGTCCGTGCTTACCAGCTGCCATCTTGGCTTCGCCCCCCTTCCTGCTGGGTTTTACTGACTGGGAACATTCTTCTGCCAAGGACCTGGCCCATCAGACATTTCTCTTATCTTAAGTTTTATGACTCTCCTTTGTTAGCCACTATCTTGAGTAATGGCATCCCTCTTTCCTGTGTTTATGAGCACTGTTATGTTATGTTATGTTTATGATAGAAGAAACACAGACATCCTAGAACTATAATTTCAATTGACATTTTGGTACCTCTCTTATGTTATTGTTTTATGAACCCATCCTAATAAGAAATTCCTTTCTCATATTATGGTTAACACATATGGAGACTATAATTTTGGCTGACACAGTGAATGATAAATCATTATAGAAGATCTTCCATATTATAGTGTAAGCCCGGCTTTTCTTCCTTCCCCCAGTCCCCAGCTCCTGCAAGATCTTTACACTTTCCAGCTTGGAATAAAGAATCAGACGTTAACCTCTCAGACATTGCTCTCTGGCTGATGGGCCCAAACAAAGAATAGAATACACTAGGAGACAGACAGGCCTGAACAAAGAACAGGTAACTCTTAAGATAAAGGACAGGAAATTCTGAAACTCCTTCTTGAGCACCTAGCCAGTTCTCAAAAACAAAATGATTGACAAGATCATCCCCTCCCAAGGGGAGTGTCTACCCCTTCTGCAGGGGAACATCTGGGACAGTTAGCAGTAGGCCCTCCTTGTTCAGGAAGCTATAAAAGTCCCCATGTGGAACAAGCTAGTGGGATCTCACTTATGGAGAGGAAGTTTTCTGGGATCAGTTTCCCTCTTGGGCCTTGATCGAGCTGGGCTGTATAAACCAGGACCCCCCTCAGCTTCGAGATTATCAAGTGCTGGCGTTCCCCCAGGAGGTGATGAATCTATGTTGTTTGTGTCTTTGTCTTTGTTGTGTTAACTGTGTTTGTTAAAGTATTTCCCCTGTCTTTCAATAAAAACCATGTTCTCTAGGGAGTGTGCTTTATTGCCAGCACGAATCCAAATCCGAACCTAACTTAGCTTAACCAAACACACAGGCATCCTGAATCAGGAAGAGAGTGGGGATTGCTCTAAGGGGATAAAAGTCTCCATCAACTGGCTTTTCCTTGATTTTGGAATTAGTCTGACCTCTCATGCATGCATGATTCTCTGGCTTAAAGAGAATAATTAGCATGTGTTGCCTGTGGACAACTTGATTCTGTTTGTTTCTTTAGACCAAATCTCTCGTTAAGGTTGACAATAATCACTTCTCTCATAATGTTTCCACAGTTATTTAGGTCTGTATTTCTGTAAAGAGTGTTTGGTAGCTGTATTCATATAGTTGCATGTGTCTAGGTAGAAGGACTTCCACATTCTATAACTCTTTTGAATGGAATTTCTGTGTCTGCCAGTTTGGTTGACAGGAATGCTGATCATTTGTGTGGATTTAGTTTACATCGTACACCTTTGTTGACTTTATTGTTTCAATCAGTTGTTCAGCTTACTCTTAGTGAAGCCTCATGTTTAAAGGACTCATCACTGAGAGGTACATGGGGGATGTAAGCTGGTTATGCCATACAATGAATAAGGAATTTTGAATAAAAGGAATAAATGTTGTTTGCCATCCAGGAAAAATATGATAGAAAAAGCTGGCCTAGTTACATGGCTTGCTCAGGTGTGATGACAGGTGGACAGCCTGAATGATGTTCAGCCATCATGGCCACTGAGATGTCAGGAAAAATTGAGGAAGTCCCTTAGCATATTGAATAGACTCCCTGTGGTGAGCAGAGGCAAGCCAGAGAGGAAGTACCAGTTAAACAGTGATTACAACATTGTAAAGTAAAACAACTCTGAAATTCTGATGAATGCAATGTCTAGGTACAACTTCAAAAGACTGGTGATGAATCACATTGCCCCCCTCTGGGAAGGGAGGTGATGTTGGCCCGTTCTGCCTCTGACTGGTGCCCAATGAGACACACCACAGGCAATATGTGGGTCTGTTCTCTATGCTTAGATGCAAACTTGTTACAAAGTCGGTTTTTTGAAACCCAAAGAATCCAGATTCTGGGTTAAGAATTCACGATTTCACAAAAACTGCTGGGAAAACTGGAAAATAGTATGGCAGAAACTGGGCATAGACCAATATCTTACACTGTATACTAAAATAAAGTCAAAATGGGTTCATGATTTAGGAATAAAGGCTGATACTATAAGCAATTTGGAAGAGCAAGGAATAGTTTACTTGTCAGATTTATGGAGAAGGGAAGAATTCATGACCAAACAAGAGATAGAGAGCATTACAGAATGTAAAATGGATAATTTTGATTATGTTAAATTGAAAAGTTTTTGTACAAACAAAGCCAATGCAACAAAGATTAGGATGGAAGAAGAAAATTGGGAAAGAATCTTTATAACCAGTGTCTCTGAAAAAGGCCTCATATCTAAAATGTGCAGGGAACTGAATCAAATTTATGGCAATACAAGTCATTCCCCAATTGAGAAATGGTCAAAGGATATGAACAGGCAGAGGAAAAAATTAAAGATATCTATAGGCATATGAAAAAATGCTCTAAATCACTCTTGATTAGAGAAATGCACATCAAAACAGCTCTTAGGTACTACATCTCTCCTGTCAGATTGGCTAACATGACAAAACAGGAAAATGATAAATGCTGGAGAAGATGTGGGAAAATTGGAACACTATTGCCTTGTTGGTGGAGTTGTGAACTGATCTAGCCATTCTGGAGAGCAATTTGGAATTATGCCCAAAGGGCTATAAAAATGTGCATACCCTTTTTTTTTCTTTTTTATATTTAATTTTTTTTATTTTTAGTTTACAACACTCAGTTCCACAGGTTTTTGAGTTCCAAATTTTCTTCCCCTCCTTCCCTTCCCCACCCCCCCGCATGGAATCCGATATGTGTTCTACATATACCTTTGCATTAAACATGCTAAAAATGTGCATACCCTTTGACCCAGCAATACCACTTCTAGAGCTGTATCCCAAAGAGATCACACAAGTGGGAAATGGACCAGTATGTACAGAAATATTTATAGCAGCTCTTTTTGTGGTAGCAAAGAATTGGAAATCAAGGGGATGCCCATCAATTGGGGAATGGCTAAACAAATTGTGGCATATGAATGTAATGGAATTGTGCTGTGAGAAATGAGGAGCAGATGGACTTCATTATAACCTGAAAAGACTTATATGAACTGATGCTGAGTGAGGGGAGCAGAACCAGGAGAACATTATATATGATTACAGAAAGACGGGATCTGTAAGGACTAACTTTGATAGACATGGCTCTTCCCATCAATACAAGGTTCAAAGACAGCTCCAAAAGAATCATGATGGGGGTAGCTAGGTGGCACAGTGAAGAGAGCACTGGCCCTGGAATCAGGAGGACCTGAGTTCAAATCCGGCCTCAGACACTTGACACTTACCAGTTGTGTGACCTTGGGCAAGTCACCTAATCTTGATTGCTTTGCCTTCCTTCTTCCAAAAAACAAAACAAAACAAAACAAAAGAATCATGATGGAAAAGCTATGCACATCCAGAGAAAGAATTACAGAGTCTGAATGCAGATTGAGGTAGACTATTTGCTCTTTTTTTTTCCCTTCATTTTTGGTTTTGTTTCTTCTTTCTCATGATTCATTCCATTGGTTATAATTCTTCTTTACAACTGGACTATTATGTAAATAAGTTCAATGTGAAGGTATATGTAGAACCTATATCAGATTACGTGCCATCTTTGGGGGGAGGGAGGAGGAGAGGGACGGAGAGAAAATTTGGAATTCAAAAACTTGTGGAACTGAATGTTGTAAACTAAAAATAAAAAATAAATTAAAAAAAAGAAAGTTGGTTTTTTGGGACTTGGGAGGAAAGGGAGACTAGCCTTTAGAAAAATGCCTAGAATAGAACAGAAGGAGTCTCAGAATGAAACAAAGACAAGCAGGACAGACTTGAAACAAACATGCTGAATTGAGTAGATGGGTTTTTACAAACTACAATTCAAAACCAAGCTATGGATAATGCAATTTGCAATTTCACATGTAACAACCTTTGGGAAAGGGCTGGCTGGCCACCAAACCCTTTGGTATTTATAGTTCTTCCCAGTTGGGCAAGAGAATAAACTAACTTGGGAGCAGCCCTTAGATGGGGGTGTGGAGTGGTAGAAAGGGGATATGGAAAAACCACTGACCTGGAAAATAGATCCAGGAGAGATAGTTTAAAAATTATTGGACTACCTGAAAGCCATGATTGGAAAAAGAGCCAAGATATCATCTTTCAATAAATTATCAAGGAAAACTTCCCTGATATTCTAGAGCCAGAGGGTAAAATAGAAATTGAAAGAATCCATTGATCACCTCCTGAAAAAGATCCCGAAAAGAAAACTCCTAGGAATATTGTAGCCAAATTCCAGAGTTCCCAGGTCAAGGAGAAAATACTGCAAGGAGCCAGAAAGAAACAATTTGAGTATTGTGGAAAAACAATCAGGATAATACAAGATCTAGCAGCTTCTACATTAAGGGATTGAAGGGCTTGGAATATGATATGATATTGGAATATGATATTCCGGAAGTCAATGGAGCTAGAATGAAAACCAAGAATCACCTACCCAGCAAAACTGAGTATAATGCTCCAAGGCAAAGTATGGATTTTCAATAAAATAGAGGACTTTCAAGCTTTCTCAGTGAAAAGACCAGAGCTGAAGAGAAAATTTGACTTTCAAACACAAGAATCAAGAGAAGCATGAAAAGGTAAGCAAGAAAGAGAAATAATAAGGGACTTACTGAAGTTGAACTGTTTTGTTTACATTCCTACATGGAAAGATGATGTGTGTAATTCATGAGACCTTTCTCAGTATCTCAGTATTAGGGTAGTTGAAGGGAATATACATATATATAGACAGAGGGCACAGAGTGAGTTGAATACGAAGGGATGATATCTAAAAAAATAAAATAAAATTAAGGGATGAGAGAGGGAGAAAGGGAGAGATAGAATGGGGTAAATTATCTCATATAAAAGTGGCAAGAAAAAGCAGAGACTCCGGGCAGTTGTAGTTAAGAGCCCTCCAGCTTATAAATCCTGATGTTGGGACTTTGTTAAACTCTGGTAACTCTTATTGGGATTTGAATCAGACAAGGTCTGTCAGTTGATATTTGTAATTTGTTTATATTTGCTCTGAAGTTCAGGATGCTGGCTTTTTCCCCTGAACTAAGTAAATGATATTTGTATGCTGGATTAAAGTAAGATTGTTAACCTCTTAATGTTGCTTTCCTTGGTAAAGCAGATTAAAAGAACCTGGGCTTGCAGCATTCTGTGAGCTGGTTGTTGTTGGTTTTACACCCCCCACAGCAGCTGCTAGCTGAATTGCTACAACACTGTTAAGGAGGCCCCCCTGCTTTTGAAAACCTAGATGTTGGTGCTTCTTTCTCTGGTAACTATGTATGTATAATGTTGGTCAGACAGTTGGATATGTCTGTTGATCTGTGCTAATTTCTCAGATAGTTGGAAGTCCTGTCTTTTTGTCTTTATTTTTCTGTATTCTGCTTGTAATTTTTGTTTGTATTTTCTCTGAAGTTCAGGGTGCTGACTTTTCCCCTGAACTAAGTGAATGGAACATATGTTCAATTAAAGTAAGATTGTTGACCCCTTTAAAGTTGCTTTCCTTTAGAAAAGCAGATTAAAGAACCTGTGCTAGTAACCATCTTGTATACTGGTGTTATTGGTCTTATACATTCACAGCAGCTGCAAGTACCATTGTTGTTACAGATATTTAGGCAACTTTGACTTCCTGGTGAAAGTGGCTGACTGGTTCTCTGCCTCCCAGAAGATGAACCTCTCCCAGAAGGAGAAGGCTGGCAGTAGGGGTGGATGCTTGGCTGGGCATCTGACTGGGCATAGGCCACCACTGGAGTGGCTCTTTGAGTCTTCATGGACTTCAGGTTTCAGGCCAGGGGAAGCCTTGAGTTAGCTCCATGTTACTCATTAACTACACAGAGATTTTCAGAAAAGAGCCCATTTGTGACCTCATTAAGCCATTTTGGCAGAACTTTTAAAGTGACTCCCTTTGATCTGTACCTCTTGAAGGATCAGGGAGCTCTGTGTACCCTAAGGTCATAGAGATTGTCCCTCATGTCTTCCCATCTGTTTTCCCATTTGATCTCCCCAACACCCTGGAGTTATTAACCTCCACCACCACCACCACCACCTCCTCCTCCTCCTTCTTCAATAAATGAGGAAACTATGTGCTACAATAGTAAGAATACTGGGTTTGGACTCATAAGATTTGGGTTCAAGTCCTGGCTCTTCTACCTACCACTGCTATGACCTTGGGTAAGTCCCCTTTTCTCTCTAGGCCTCAGTCTTCTTTTCTGTCAAATGTGGGGTTTGAACTGAATATGCTCCAAGGTCCGTTTCAGCTTGAAATCAATGATTCTGTGAATAAGTCACTTGCATCAGGCTGGATCTCCAGGTCCCAGAGCTAGGAAGTAGGAGAGATGTCAATTAATTAATAAGTATTTATTAGGTGCCTCTCATGTGCCAGGAATTGTGCTAGGTTCTGGGAATACAATCTCCAAGCCAAGTCCTCTGATTCCAACTATGCTGGCTCTCTTTACCATACTGCAACTGAAAAACATATTCTTTGGTGAATCAAGTTAACATCCACAGGCAACAGCTTTCTGGAAAGAAAGGACCCGATTACAGCCCCTTTATCTTTGTCTCAAGTCTCAAGGTTTACAAGAGGGGCCAAGGGAACCAAGGCTCTCACTTTAGATATCAAGCTCTTTCCCCAGACTGTCCTAAGACAAGTAATTTTCCTTTTAGCTCACAGGCTCTGTGATGTTTAAAAAGTTCAAGAGACATAGTTTCTGAGTAATTAAAATTTTTATTAATAATGCTAGCATATTATTAATAAAAGGGATGGTCACTTGGCTGTCTCTTTTGGACCAAGATGAATCATGGCGGTGGGCTCAGTTTATTTGCTTGGAAGAGTGGGTGTTCCTGAGGTTGGCAATCAATTTTGATTGGTTAACAATTAATAAGAGAATGAATATTACAATGAGAGGTAGACCTATTCCAAGGAGGGACCAGGGAACATGATGTTGATCATGTCATTTACTTCCAAATCACCCCCAGACCTCCAGGAAATCTAGACAAAGGATCTATATCCCCCCACCCAAGCCTGAGTAGAATACAGTGGGAGGAGTTTCACCTTAGATTAAATTCCTTAGATTAAATTAAGGTTGGGTGGAGTAGCAACACCTAGATTGGAGAGAATGTTAATCCTATTTGCTATCATCAGTCCTGTCCTTCAGAGGCTGAGCCTGGAAATGAGGACTTTAAAAAAGGGGGGGAAACTCTAGATCTCCCTAAATCATTGGTTATTAATAATCATTTCTCTCAGCTCCAATGTTCTTGCTTCTTTACTCCAGTGTGGAAAATCTCCCATTAGAGCCTCCTCCTGGTTAGTTAGCTTTTGAGTTACAGGTTTTCTTGCAAACACCATTAGTACTGGAGTATGTGTCATGGCATAAGAATAACTGGCAAGTATCCATAACAAGTATGTGCAGAGGGATAAGAATTCACTATTTGACAAAAACTGCTGGGAAAACTGGAAAATAGTATGGCAGAATCTAGGCGTAGCCCAACATCTTACACCATATACCAAGACAAGGTCAGAATGGATATATGATTTAGATATAAAGGGTGATACTAATCAGCAAATTAGGAGAGCAAGGAATAGTTTACCTGTCAGATCTATGGAGAAGGGATGAGTTCATGACTAAACAAGAGATAGAGAACATTATAAAATGCAAAATGGATAATTTTGATTACATTAAATTAAAAAGTTTTTCCACAAACAAAGCCAATGTAACCAAAATTAGAAGGAAAGCAGAAAGCTGGAAAACAATTTTTACTGCCAGTGTTTCTGATAAAGGCCTCATTTCTAAAATATATAGAGAACTGAGTCAAATTTATCAGAATACAAGTCATTCTCCAATTGATAAATGATCAAAGGATATGAACAGGCAATTTTCAGATGAAGAAATTAAATCTGTCTATAGTCATATGAAAAAATGCTCTAAATCCCTATTGATTAGAGAAATGCAAATCAAAACAACTCTGAGGTACCACTTCATACCTATCAGATTGGCTAATATGACAGAAAAGGGAAATGATAAATACTGGAGAAGATGTGGGAAAATTGGAACACTAATGCATTGTTGGTTGAGTTGTGAGCTGATCCAGCCATTCTAGAGAACAATTTGGAACTATGCCCAAAGGGCTATAAAAATTTGCATACCCTTTGATCCAGTAATACCACTCACTACTAAGTCTATATCCTAAAGAGATCTTTAAAAAGGGACAAGGAAATATTTATAGCAGCTCTTTTTGTGGTTGCCAAGAATTGGAAATTGAAGGGATGCCCATCAATTGGGGAATGGCTGAGCAAGTTGTAGTATATGATTGTGATGGAATACTTTTGTCCC
Organism: Trichosurus vulpecula; assembly: GCF_011100635.1. Lineage (NCBI taxonomy): Eukaryota > Metazoa > Chordata > Mammalia > Diprotodontia > Phalangeridae > Trichosurus > Trichosurus vulpecula. The sequence continues at coordinate 1,139,965 of NW_023494378.1, forward strand.
ATAAGAAATGATGAGCAGGTACATTTCAGAAAAACCTGGAAAGACTTTCATGAACTGATGCTGAGTGAAGTGAGCAGAACCAGGAGAACATTATGCATGGTAACAGCAACATTGTATGATGATCAACTTTGATAGACTTGGCTCTTTGCAGCAATATGATGATCTAAGACAATTCCAAAAGACTCATGATGGCAAATGCCATACACATCCCAAGGAAAAACTATGGAGTCTGAATGCAGATCAAAGCATACTATTTTCACTTTTTTTTGTTTTTTTCTTTCTCATGGTTTTTCCCTTTTCTTCTGATTCTTCTTTCACAACATGACTAATGTGGAAAAATGTAAAAAAAAAAAGTGATGTGCAGAGTTTCTGACAAAGTCCCATGTGGACTTTGGAACATGGGTAGACATTCTGCCATTGCTTACAGTCTGCTAACCACACGGGGTATAGGATGCCCGTTGAATTGGCTTGGGCTGTATTTAGAAAGCATTAGTTGCCCTCTCTTCCTCTCTTGGTCTGGCTTCTTGTCGGTGTTCTGGTGAAAGGAGAGACAATCTTGTGAGGGGAGAGGCCTCAACTCCAGCTGTCTCAGTCCCAAAGTGGCCCTTGAATATGAGCCTTGGTACTTTGTCTTAGTGTTTATTCTTTCACTTTAAGTGAAGGAGATGGGAGAGGACTATGACTGTGAGCTTCAAAAAATCAAGAGAACAAGCCACTGATGGGACCAGGAATGGAGTCTGTGCTGGTGTTTTCAGCTAAGCAGTCTGGCTTTGAAGTCCTAAGGAGCTCCTTAGCAACCTCCAGGAGCCAGCTGAGACAAAGGCTCATTTAGCAGTGATGCTATATTTGGCCTTGTAGAAAGTACACTAAAGGCTAAACCCATTTTCCCCTAGGGACCAAGGTGTTAAAGGGGAGAATGTACTTCCTAAGAATTGGAGCAGTTGTGTACTTCTGTTTTTGTTACATCTTTGAAGTAAATATCCCTTTGTAAAAGCTAATTGATGTTAATCAGTTAAATGGCACTGGCAGCTAACAGTGACTGGGAATGAACTAGAATGGAGGCTCAAGCCAATAATAGTGAAGAGCCCCTCCAGCTCCTTAGGGGTACCTCATGAACATTGAGGTGGAAATAGAATTGGCATGGCTCTGTTAGAACAAAGCCAGAGACTACTTGGTAGATGCAGGGGCTCTTCTGGAATCTCTTTGTGTACTATCTACATTTTCTGGGACCTACTGGAGATATTTTCTACTCAAGACTCTCCTTCTTGGATGCCTAGTTGTGCAGGGATCCACTAGAGAAATTTAATATATTTTTTCTCTCATCTGTTCCAGACTGTAATTGGATAGTCTTTTTACCTGGGGTGTTTCTTTTCCCAATCAGACAAGTCCCTTCTGAGATAACTTTAGCATACATAGCTGAATATTTAGGCATTAGTATCTGTTGTATTATTGCACACATTACAAGCATGGTAATGGTAGCTTCTATGAGTGATATGGATATTGCATTCCTAGGGCACTGGTGCATGGCAGTGCAGCTAGAGCCACACAGAGGACTCTTAGTTGGAGGATGTTTCAACAATCCGGCTAGCAGCTGTTGTGGGGGGTGAAAGACCAACACAAGCCCAGCAACAAGAACGCTACCAGCATGCTGCAAAAGCACAGGTTCTTTTGATCTGCTTCAGTAAGGAAAGCAACGTTAAGGGGTTGACAAGCCTACTTTAATTCAGCATACAAATATCAGTCACTTAGCTCAGGGGAAAAAACCAGCACCCTGAATTTTGGAACAAAATACAAAGTACAAACATCGACAGACAGACCTTGTCTGATTCAAATCCCAATACATAGTTACCAGAGTTTAACAAAGTCCCGACATCCAGGTTTACGAGCTGGAGGACTGTTAGCTACAGCTGCCTGGAGTCTGCGCATCAGCAAGCACCACCAAGAGTGAGAGCCCTGTGCAAATGGCTCTGTCTTCTCTTCTTAAAGCATTTCAGACATCATCAAACGTCATCTGAATGACCAGAACTTAGGCTCCTATGATTGGCTCTGGAGTTAGCACCTCCCTTTAGTTAGCCCTGCCTTGGGCCCCACCTTAGTTACCTATCCACACCCACATAGGTTTAACACCTAATAGGGGTTTGGGCCTGGGGTTTAGCACCTAGTAAGACTCAATGAAATACACTGAATTACTCAAAGGAAACAAAAGCCAAACTATTCAAGGGCACTTGCTTGAACTAAGTGCTAAGAGCCCATTTTGCTTACCAACACAGAGGAGTGCCACGGGGCTTAAGAAATAAGGATCCCGAGAGCATTTAGCAAGACTTTATGGAAATTTGGGGTACATGCAAAGTACTCACCAAGCAAGATGAGGAAGATGAAAGCACACTGGCCATTTTTGGTAAGTAACCCAAGGATGGATATGGACTCTTCTAAAGTCCCTGGTAGGTAGTTAAAAAGTTCTTGGAAAATGGGTCTCTCACAGAGGATGAGAGGATTTGGCATTGAGTTGGGACTCTGATAATCAATGGAGACACATTAGGTAGGTTGACCATGCTTCCACACTCCAGTCTATGTAGTGGCACTGAAGTGGAACCCCCAGGCCTAAAAGTGAACTTTTCTCAGCAAAGGAGCCGTGTGCTTGTGGAGAGTAAGCCTAGGAAGTCTTCATCATAAAAGTAACTGAAACATTACAGCATAGGCAGGCATCTGAGGCGGAAAAAGAGGTAGGCTGCTAGTAGGTCTTAGAGGCACAGCTCTTGGAATTGATTAGAATCTAAAGACTTCAAAACTAGAAGTCATGTGTATGTTGCAAGTGTGAAGTCTTGAAGTCACTTGAAATTGGCAAGTATGACAGGTTCCCCTATTTCCCTGAAACAGAGATTATTTTTCCCTAAAAGGCAGCAAAGCTATCCCTGGGACCTGATTGGTCTCTTGCTTCCTGGGTACCAAGGGAGTAAAATTCCTACCCATATAGAGTTGGGGCCCCTCTGACTCAGTGGATATCTGAAGACCATGTGAGTCTGTCCTGCTGACCAGACACATTTCTGTATGGAAACAAGGGAGGCTGCATTTAGAGAAGTAAGTATCAGAGTATCATTGTGGCATATCCTTGATTTGTTAGGGCAAAGCAAAACTTCTTTTGCTAACTGTTCAGTGACTTGCAAGTGCCTTATTTTGTCCCAAATCAATCGTCAACTGGTATTAGGTCCTCCCTTAACAGAAAGGATGACTGTAGAGACTAGAAAAGCAAAATGGCTATGGTAGGACACCAGAAGAAGCATATCCCATGCTCATTCGGTTTACCATGCAATGAAAAGGAGAAAGGCCCTAAAGTAGGGGTGGGGAACCTGTGGCCTTGAGGCCACACTTGGCCCTCTAGGTCCTCAAGTGAGGCCCTTTGACTGAATCCAAACTTCATAGAACAGTCCCCTTAATAAAAGGATTTGTTTTGTAAAATTTGGACTCAGTCAAAAGGCAGCACCCAAGGACCTAGAGGGCCACATATGGCTTCCAGGTCACAGCTTCCCCACCCCTGCCCTAAAGGTTGTAACTTTGGTAGATAGTCAAATGTATAGATTGACAGAGAGAGGAGCAATAATACCTGAGGAAGCTAATGCGGTTAGACTAGAGCAGTGTGTTGGGGTATAGTATGCCGCTTAGAGGTGTTGTATGTCTAAGTGTCTTAGGGAGAAATGAAAGCTGTCAGAATTTGATTGGCTGTTGAACAAAGTTGACCAATTTATGAAAGATTTCCAAAGTGCAAAGAATAAACTGATTTGGGAAAATTCAGAATCGGCCTAGCTCCAGGATGTCTTCCTGTGTTGAGGCTACAAAAACCAGGCAAGAGGCTACATTTGATCACCCAGACTCAAGAGCAAGTACCTATAGAGAACCTGCTGAGAGATGAAGCAGCAGACAGGACCATTAAATTAGGAGAAGCCACAGGTCAAGGAGCCATCTGATGCAAGAACACCACCCATAGAGAACAAAGAACAGGCAGAACAGAAAAGCTACTCTCCTTTAACCAGCTTGGATGGAGACTGCCCAAAGGAGAATTCCACAGTGGTTTGAGAGAGGATGATTTCCAGAGAACTAGTGTCAGGAAATGTTTATGGGGCCATACATGGAAGTTGCCTTGGGTCTCAAAGACACCAAGCTTGACTTCAACACCAGTTGTATGTAAGTGACTTCCATCCAGGCTCTTAGGGCCCCATATAGAAATAACAGTAAAGATTGGAAATGTGAAATTCAGTATTATACTATATATTCAGTGGATCCCAGGTGTCCACTGTGTTCTAATAATTCTACAAAGACACTTGAAAAAAGTGTCATTGAAGCCATAGGGTTTGGGCCCTATGGAATCAGTGACAAGGACTTGGGCCTTAGAGTGAAGCTGAAACTCACTAAAGGAGTCATGGGCAGTGCCAGGGAAGTAGAAAATATAGTCACTTAGTCTAGCAGTCCATACCCATCAACTTCAGTAGTAACACAAAAGAACACTGGGAATATCTGGCTAGGGGTGGTCTACTTGTCTTTGAACAAGCAGACCAGGATGAACCAGTGCACTCAAGATTTTCCGAGTGGCTTACTAGGCAGTCAGTCAGTGGTTTTTGGTTTGGGATTTACATGGTGAATATGACCAGATTCTGATGGCAAAGGACAACAAAAAGAAGACAGCTTCTATCTGCTCAGCTGGATTTTTACTAGTTTGAGTGTTCATTTCAAGGGCATCTCATTTTTCAAAAGCTAATAGAGAAGGTAGTTGGTAACATGAACTCCTTGGAAGTGTTGGTGTACCTAGATGGTATCATTGTGTAGAAAGATAGAAGAAGGACTCGAGAAAAAGGAATTGAAAGTGTTAGACCAGCTAGAGGAAGCCAGTTGAATTTGTCAATTGAAAAATACCAGGTTGTCAAGCCTCTGTTAAGTATTTGGGCCTGATAGCATGGCAATAGGGAGTGAGCCCTAATGCAGAGAAGCCAGAAGCACCTCCCAGCTGGCCACAGTCAATGAACCTGTGAACATCAAGGACTTTTCTAGAAGTCAGTGGCGACTAACACAAATTTGGGCAGAAGCATGCTGTTATTGCTAAATCTCAATGATCTCACTCAGAGCTATATGATTGGAAAGAACAAAAAGCAGGACATGAAAGGTCAGTTTGGCTTAAATCCGTAGAAGCCACTTAGAAATAGTTGGGATGGGAAATGTGGACAAGCATTTAATGATTTGGTCAACTGCCTCATGCAGGCACCACTGTTGTCCTATGTAGACCTGAGCAAACCTTTTATGTTGCGGACTGATGCTAGCTTGGGAGGCTTGGGGGCAGTTCTGTTCCAAGAAAATAATGGTCATCAGAAACCACTTGTGTTCTTGAGTAGAGAACTGAGATTGAGATTTGGTATCTCATATACCAACTGGAGTTATGGGATTTGAAATGGGCTATTAATGAGAAGTTCAAAGACTATGTCTACAGAGTTAATTTTCAAGTGTGGACAGACAATAATCCACTGACATTTTAACCAGGGCCAAATAGGATGTTGCCAGCCAGAGATGGGTAGCAGCATTGGCTAAATCTGAGTTCAGCATTTACTATCAACCAGGAAAGACCAACATGGAGGCAGATGCCCCTTATGACACTGAAATTATGGGGATCTCCAGAGAAGGTACGAAGAGTAATGTTGTTTTCGGTCCTTCATTCTCGAAGACGACCATGACATCAGGGAGGTGATGCCATGACATGCAAGTGAATTGGATTTAAGTGAAGGAAGGCTGTGCAAAGTCACCAGCCTCATTTTCTCCTCCAGAGCCATCTGGGTCCAGTGGTGAGATACAGATCAGGATGACTAGAGATGGCCCAAGATGCGGTGGAGGACCTTGGCCTATGAAGAGTATCATTAATACTGAAGGTACATGTTTACAATCAAATGGAAGTGAACCTGAGAGCTTGAGACCTTTACCTGAAAGCATAGCACTAGTATATGTGGATTTTGTTGTACCAAACCATTACTTTTTGCCTGAGTTGTCTGTGGAAAACTGGAGATGAGAACAGATCTATGATGAGAGGTAATTCAAGCAGTAAAGTGAGGAGCTGAGCTTCAAGAATTCAAGTTTTATTCCCTGAAAGAGGATTTTAATGCTAAGGCAGTGGCAAAAATTGGAGCTGTGCGCTAGTCCTATGCTAACCTACTTCAATGCTAGTGCCTTCCCTCTGTTCATTATCTCCAATTTATCCTGTCTATATCTTGTTTGTACATTGTTGTATGCATGTTGTCTTCCCTGTCAGACTTAGAGAAAAGTGCATTAAGGAGATGTTGGCCTTGGCAGGAACTGAGAAGTCTAGAAGCATCCCTTCCCCCTTTTGGGGATACCTACAGTCTAAGCATTTCAGCCACATCTTGCTTAATATGCTAAAGACCTTGAGGTTGGAGCAGAAATCTTAGTGGAGTCAGCATATGGAATTTTTAGTGCATGCATGTAGTGCTACTAGGAAGGATGCCACATGTTTTTACCATATATTTGTTAACGTCTGAAGAAGAGCCACTTGACCTGTGCTTTGGAGTTGGAAAAAAAATCAGCAAATAAGATGGAGAGACTCAGAACCAGTATGCGTCTTGTTTAAAAGATAGAAACTTTTTGGCCAGCCATGGCCTCAGCTCAGAAGAAGCTTTGATAGGAAGGAATTAGTGACTGGCTGTACAATACCAGCATCTGGTGTCAAGGTCTCTATACTGGTGAAAGAGTTCTGATAGAAATCCTGGTGTGTAGGGAACAAACGAGAAAGCAGACCAGTGGAAGGCCATGTCCTGCCAATGTGTGGAAAGACTGGGTTCCATAATAGTTTATGAAGTGGCATGAGTGAATGGTCAGGGAACTACAAAGATAAGCTACTGGAACCTTTTACTATATATTGGGGAGTTACTCTGATTCCCTTATGAGCCAGCGGAGAGTGATGATGGATAGCTGGCCAAGGAGAAGGGTACACCTCCCTGTTGCAGACAGACTGCTAGAACTCAGCAGATGATGATTCTGATGAGTTGGAAATTGGGTGTGGATCCCTATCAGCAGGTCAGGAAACTCAACCAAGCCACAGAAGTCTTCTTCCAATGATAAGGACCAAACCCTGAGTCATCATGATAGTCCAGTTGTAGAGGCTCCTGGGGAACAAGAAGACTACAAGCTCAGTAGTGAGAGGAGTAGAGGTTGACAGCCAAGTGTCCCCAAGCTCAGGAGGTCTCTTAGAAGGACCATGTCTATCTGGCCAGTGACCAGGCTTACTGATCATGCATTGGGAAGTAGGAGGGATGACAGATGATATATTTCATTATAGCCAGATAAAATTGATTGTGGATGAAATACGTTTATATGTAATGTAGCTTTGCTTTGTGCATGGCCAGATCACCTAACATGGAGGCATCCAGGTGGGAAATGCCAGGGACCAGTTTCTAGGAGAAGAGATTTTGGATTCCCCTACGGCATGGATGGGAACAGCCTCCTTTGCTTAGCTGTTTGGCCAGAACAGGCTGCATCTTTAAAACTACCAGACTGAGACAATCTTGTTCTCTTTCTAGTTGTGTTTGGAGAGGGTAAAGGTCTTTTCATTTGAAGATTAAGCACCATGAACTGAAGTGGTTGAGGGGAAACCTCACTCACATTTAGGCCCTGTGGCTCCAAAAAATGAGCCTAGGGTTGTGTCCTGGTCTGTTTCATTTGTCCTTTGCAGCTTTAGGTGCAGTTGGTAGAATTCCACTGGATCTGGACTCAAGCCATGGTGATCTTGGAGTGTGGATATTATCCAAGGAATCCAAGCAATATCCAGGCTGGATGTTGCTACGAGGAAGCCTTGAGAAGCAAAAGTGCCTGGAACTCGAGCTCAAGGCTTTGGGGCTTGGGCTTGGGAGGGAGGGAGAAAAGAGAAAGAGGATCATTTAATCCTTCCCCAGCCTGTGAAGTAGGTGTGTTTTAACAACCCAGCTAGCAGCTTTGGTGGGGGCTTAAGATCCCTCCCCCACTGCCAGCACCCAGGAGGCTGCATGGACCCAGGGGGCTGCCGGGACCCAGGAGGCTGCCGGGACGCCGGGAAAGCACAGGTTCTTTTTTATCTGCTTAAACAAGGAAAGCACGGTGAAGGGGTTGACCAGCTTACTTTAATCCAGCATTCAGTTAGCATACAGACAACATTCATTTAGTTCAGGGGAAAACGCCAGCATTCAGTTAGCATTCAGTTAGTTCAGGGGAGCATACAGACAAGCATCAAGAGATATACCAAATACACATTCATTGACTTACTTCAGGGGAAAAAAGCCAGCACCCTGAGGTTCAAAACATTCATTTAGTTCGGGGGAAAACAAACCAGCACCCTGAACCTCAAAACCAAAATACAAACAAGTTACAAATATCAACAGACAGACCCAATACAATTCATAGTTACCAACATCTGGGCTTGGCCCGAGAGCAAGGGCTGGCCCAGAGTCACACTTGCTTGCCGCTGCTTCCCACACCAACCGGAAGAGGAAAGAGAGAGCTTCAAGCTATCCTCTCCCCTCTTATAGAGTTTTTGACATCATCAAGCGCCGCCTGAATGACCAGGGCGGATTGGTTCTTGACTTGGCCCCTCCCCCTAGCGTAGACCAGGTTCTGGAGCTAACACCTCCCCTCAGCCAGCCCCATGACTCATCACCAGGAAGTTCTGATTCCTGGTATGATCTCTGGACTTCCTGCCCCGGAAGAGCAAGCCACAGCGTCCAGAGGCTCAATGAGGTAAGCTGAGTCACTCAAAGAAAACAAAGGCCATGCAGGTTACAAGGTGCTATTATTATCTTCATTTTTACAGTTGAGAAAACTGAGTCAGACAGCAATTCAGTGATTTGCTCAAGGTCACACAGTTAGGACACGTCTTGGGCTAGATTTGAACTCAGGTTTTCCTTATTCCAGGCCTGGAGCTCTAGCCAGCTCTACCTAGCTTCCTTGGAACTTGGTTGGGCTGTGCTCTACAGTAATTGAGTTAAGCTATGAACCTAATCTCTTCCCCTTCCTCAGAAGCTGAGGTGGTGCTGGAAGGGGGACGATTATGCCCCAGGCATTGGAGTGGGGGGGATGTTTGTATGTTTGTACTTGCTACGCCTTTAAAGTGAATGTTTCTTTGTAAAAGCCATTCCACTCTTAAGTGGTTAAATGGAACTAGGGTGTAGGGGACCCCTAGTATTGAGGGCACACCACTGATGGGGGATGGAGCTGATGGCAGAGAGATGGGACACCCCTAAACCCCCTTTAAAGGTACCAGAGAACCCTGGGAGGGATGAAACATAACACACTTGTCTCTCAGGCAGCTGAGGGCAGGGCAGGGCAGGGTAATCACCATTATATGTAGGGTCTTATCTGGGATAAAATTGGACTCTTTGTATTTGCAGCACTCCTGGAGGTAATTGTGATTTTCATTTGTACCTGTGGGGTTGTATATGATGATGATGCAACACTGACTGTTTGGAGACTTCCTTGTCTCTGGGGCGCTGGGGAAAGAAGGGTGCTGCTTATGCCTCTCCAGAGGACTGACCTGAACTGGGGACAAGGACAGTGTTCAAAGTGCACCCAAGGAGGCAAATATTGCAAATGGGGGAGGAGGAGAAAGCATGCCCAGATCATGGAACATGTGCCACTGACCAGCTACCATGTGGATGGAAACAGCCTTCTTTGTTTGCTTGTGTAGGCAGAACAGATTGTTTCTTTAAAACTAACAGATAGCCAATCTCTCTTGCTCCTGCTTTCCAGAGGGAATGAAGGTGCTATTTACCCGTAACAAGGGCATGATGAAGTGAGCTGGGTGAGGGGGAGGGTTACCTTCCCCTTCAGGCCCCACCCTGAGAACTGGGTTTGGGGTCTGCTCTCTTGTTTATACTTTTCTGTTCTAGGTGCAGTTGGTGGAATCCTTACTGGTGGCCTTGGAGGAAAGATTTCAGGGTAGATGTTGCTGCCAGACCAGCAAGGAAGCCATGAGAAGCCAGGATGCCTGTCAATGCTGTCACTTTGGGACTTGAGCCCAAGGAGGGTTTGGGACTTGGAAGTTGGTGGGACTGTGATCAAGGGGGCATGGGGGAGGAAGAGGGGAATTGTAGCCTCTGGGCATTGGGGGGTGGAATATTTGTATGTTTGTTCACAGTATATCTTTGAAGTAAATATTTCTTTGTAAAAGCTAATCTGTTAAGTAGTTAAATAAAACTGCGATATGGGGGTGCTCAGGGAGGACTAGCACCTCTGGTGTGAGGGCTGCTCATCCACCTTTGGTGTCCACCTGGCACCCAACTCTCACCTGTGGCTCCGAGAAGCTGTAGCATGTGCCACATCCTAGTAAAACATTCTCTGAAGAAGGGCTAAACCAGGTTGAGTGTAACTAGTGGGCCTCAAAGCTGTCAGTGAGTTAGGGGGGTGTCTGCCCCAAGCATGTGAAGAATTTTCCCCGGAGGAATGGGCAGATGAGAACAACTTGTGCCAATCTCCATGAAGCAGTTGAAGCAGGCACTGTGGAATGCTTAGAGGTTGGTCAGACATCGAAGATGCCAAGGTCATCCACTGCATCCCAGGCCTGTCATCTTGACTTTTGTCTTGCCACTGGACTTTGATGCCTCTGGAAGAGAGAGTGAAGCTGAAGACTGTGTAACTCTGCCTCACTTAAATTCAATTCATGCACAAATCAAGACATCACCCTATGATGTCATTGGCCCTCTTCAAAAACTAAGAACAAACAACAATAAGAGCATAATAATAATAATGATAATAATAATAATAATAATAATAATATAACTGGAGTATAGGGGACACTTAGAATTGAGGAACACCATTGGTTTGAGCTGGAGCCAATAGCAAAGACGCTGAACACCCTCAAACCTCCTTAAAGGTCTTAGAGAACCCTGGGGGAAGGTAGAGTATATAACTCTCAGATAGTGGGGTAGGGTCAGGCAGGGTAATCACATACGTATGTAACAGTGAAAAACACTAGTGTTTTGTTGAGCCACTGAAATTGATTTTGTTGTGTGTTATTGATGGGGTGCTTGGGTGCCTATGCCTGGACCTCAGTTCCAAAATCACATCCAGTTCTAAAATCACATCTCTCCCTAGCTTCAAAGCATTGGCCCTAGCAGTTTCTCTCCAGTTCAAGGGCAGCATGCCTTGGCAAAACACTTATCTCTCCTCCTGATACTGTGGCCAGCTGCACATGTGGAATTTATTGGCCTGACTCGTTGTGTATGTGCTAATTGGCTGTGCACTGGGCCATAATGATATTTACTGCTTGCTGTCCTTGCTGATATGTGTTCTAGACATAGTCAAATGTATATTCCTTTACATTCATCTTGTCTAACAAGACATTTGATGGAAGCCACCTGGATATTCCTAGTCAGTCCTGACCATTAGTTGACTTAGTGATGGTTCACAGTCAAAACCACATCTCCTCCTAGCCCCACCTTGGGCTATTTCCCAGTGAACTCTGGGTAATATGCCTACGCAGTAGATACAAAAAGTACATGTTCCTTTAAGAACTGACCACCTCTTAACCACTCCCTAATCCCACCCCAAAACCCCCAAATCTCATGTATAAACTTTCCCTGTAGCCCTATGTAATAGTAATTAAGGTGGGACTTTTTGCTGTTGACCTTTAATGATTCTGGCCTTTGTTTGAATGAGGCAGATAAAGTGGGATGTTTTTTTATTTCTCAGCACTGAGACAATTGGGAGCCATTAATTTGTATCTGATGTGATATTGGGGGTGGGGAACTTTTCCACTTCCAGTGTGGGTGAGGTCTGGGCGCTTGGGGCCCTGAATAGGATATATAAGCACAGAGGTTAGCGTTCTTGCTCGGAGTGGTGTGTGACTCTGGGCCAGCTGTTATAATGAGCTCCCTGGCTGTACACCCAGATGTTGAATTGTATTTGGTCTGTAATTCAGGGTGCTGGTTTTTTCCCCTGAACTAAGCAAATGATATTTGTATGCTGGATTAAAGTAAGATTGTTAACCCCTTAATGTTGCTTTCCTTAAGTAAAGCAGATCAAAAGGACCTGTGTTGGCAGCTTTCTGGGTGCTGGTTGTTGGTGGATCTTATACCCCAACAGAAGCTGCTAGGTGGATTGTTGAAACACCCTGTAAGTTTTCAGGTTCCCTAAGAACTCTTGCCCACTGTAAAGTGTAATAAATCTTTGCCACCTTGACTTAAAGAATACTTGAGATCATGAATTCATTCCAGACGGCCCCGACCCTCTCCAGTACTAGAGTCCTTGAGGGGTACTCCCCCTCAATGACCCCATCTGGGAATTCCAGTACTGGGAACTTTAGTTTTGGGATTCCTGAATCCCTCGGTTTTTCTCCCTCAACATTTTGTCGTACAATATTTCTTTACCATAATTTTATGCAATGATTTTTACTTAAGTTTATGCAAGTTTTTACTCAAATTTTGGCAGCTGGTGGCACTGCTGTGCATAGAGCGCTGTATCTGGAGTCAGGAAGATCTGAGTTCAAATCCAGCCCATGATACTTAATAGCTGTATGACCCTGGGCAAGTCACTTAACCTCTATTTGCCTTAGTTCCTTATCTTAAAATGGGGACACATTGGAGAAGGAAGTGGCAAACCAATTTTCTTTGCCAAGAAAACCCCATAGACTTAAGAGTCAGACATGACTGAACAACAACAATAATGTGCCTATTGTAGTCACAGTGCCAGGCACTGTGCTAGGCTCTGGGGACAGAAATAGGAAAAAAAAGACAGTCCAGGCCCTCAAAGAGCTTACTAACGGGGGAAGACAATACAAAAGGAAGCTGAAAATCAAGTTGGGGGGAAGGTAACCAGTGTGGGGGGCAGGGAGAGGATGGTGGAGAAGTCAGAGATGTCCCAGAGTAGTATATATAGAAATGTTCTGAACCAAGCTCTCTTCTTAAATGAAGGTTTAGAGTTCATGGCTCTACCCTCTGATCAGAGGGACTGAGGGTACTGATGAGGTGGAGTCCCAAGGCTGAGGGGTAGGATGATAAGGTTTTCCCAATAATGAGCTTCCTGGAGCATGGGGGTGAAGCTAGTCAGAGATGTCCCAAAGTAGGGTAGCCAGGTGCTTAGAACTGTGCCTGGCACATAGTAGATACCAGGTAAATGCTTCTTCCCTTCCCCTTTCCCATTATACTGTTATTCTTTACAGTACTTTTATGCAATTTTGATATGTATGCTGGTATTCAATATTTGGCATATGCTACTACTATCTGCTCCCTGACATGTACAGTTGCTATAACTGCATGCGACATACATTTGTCTCTTGTATGGAACTCTCTTATGTGTGTTGTGCTGAAAGTCATGCTTAAGGTACCCTGTACTTTGTACTGAACCTGTGCTAACTATGAGAGCTATGTGAAATGCTGGCACAACAGACTCTTGCTATTTCTCAAGTTAATTGAGAGGAAGATATAAGTGCCCAATTAGACTTCAGAAAACCTGAAAGTGTGCAAAGGCAAAAAGATGGGAGATCTTAAAAGGCAAAAGAGAAAGCCTTCTGATGCAATATAGACATTGTTGATGTTCAGTCTTTTCAGTCCTGTCTGACTCTTCATGACCCCATTTGGGGTTTTCCTGTCAGAGATACTGGAGTGGTTTGCCATTTCCTTCTCCAGCTCATTTTACAGATGAGGAAACTGAGGCAAACAGGGTTAAGTGACTTGCCCAGGGTCACAAAACCAGTAAGTGTCTGAGGCCAAATTTGAACTCAGGAAGATGAGTCTTCCTGACTCCAGACCTAGAACTCTATCCACTGCTCTACCTAGCTGCCCAGACATTTATTAATTACCTACTATGTTCTTGGCACTGTGCTAAGCACAGTCCAGGACTCAGCCATCTATAAAGGAAATACAAATAAAAAAAAGACAGTCCCTGCCTTCAAGGAGTTTACAATCCAGTGGGGAGGGACACACACACACAAAAGGAAGCCGAAAATAGTGGCTATGGAGGGAGAGAAGACACCCAGTGCCAAGTCCAGTAGCAGTGGAGCTGTTGGCAAATGGAAAGAAAGACACCTTCCTCCTTAAACTGAATCCCAGTAGCTCCTGATCCAGCTCTCCAGTCAGAGGGTCAGAGGAAGCTGAGGAGATGTGAGGACCAGGCAGAATCAATCTTGCAGCATGATGGGATTTTCCAGTGAGGAGTTTCCTGAGGAAGAAAGGCATGCTGGCGGGCTCCAGGGGAATCCAAGAGCAGTGGAATTGGTGTAAATGCCCAAAGATTTAATTTGTTCAGCACTTCCAAAGATCTTATTTTGCTTTGCTGCCCCTTGGGTGGCCTGAACTTAAAGGCTTTTCAGCTGGACTTGCTAGAATTTGTGATCATGATGGGATAATAGACTTAGGGCTATGAGGATCTTAGAGGTCACCTGGTTCAACCTCCTCATTTTACAGAGACCCTGAAAGGGGAACCTTGTATCCAGGGTCACAGAGGTGGTAAAATTCTGAGGTGGAATTTGATTCCAGGTCCTGACTCCAGAGTCAGCCCTCTTTCCATTGCATACCATTGTCTCAAACATGGACATGGCCTTTAGGATACCAGACTGGTCTCCACCTGGTAATGAGACAGCAAAAGAAGAGCTAGGCAGAAAGAGGAATTCTTGTTGGCTCCTAGGCATCTTAATACATCAAGAAGCTGGCATTTCAGAGGTGGCTAAATAAATTCTAGTGAGGAAGTTCCCTCCAACAGTGCACATCAGCAACTCTTTTGCAACTTAGAATCTTAGAAAGTCACCTAAGGCTTAAAGAGGGGAGACTTGCATCTTCCCTCCTAGACCTTCCAACCACCTGATCTGGCACTCTTCACTCTGCCATATTGTCTTATGTCACTGCTCTTACTCTTAGACGAATATGAAGCAAGGTAGGAGAATGGGAGTATTAGGTTGGGCACGGGGAGAGAACCTTGGGCTGCTCAGTCACACAGCTTGGGCCGCAATCTCCCCAGTTGTAAACAAATGAATGAGTTTCACTAGCTAATTCCTGAGGCCCCTCCCTTCTCTGGTACTGGATGACCTTGCACTAATGTTTTTGATGAGTTAGGGCTTTACTCGGGGCAGCATTGTAACAGAACAATCCAGAATCCATACGGGGTAGGGACTATACTAATTACAGAGTTTGTCAAAGTTCTGGAAAAGGTAGATATAGAGCAGAGAATGAGCATTTGATTTCTACGCTAACAGACTGGGATCAAACTTCTGGGTGACATGATTAACAAGACGGGGGATTAGACATTTGCTCAAATCCTCATGACCTCTGAAGACCTCTCCAAAATAAAAAGTATGTGTAGAGGGCAAAGCAATTGATGCTGTCTAAACAAGTTAAGAAACCAAGAATACCAACAAGTAACAATTTGATGAATCAACAGTTGAGAAGGCTAAAATCCTAAATTGAGTACTCTCTCCTTTACCAGCTCCCATGTTTTGGCAGGTCTGCACAAAGGACCTACAAGTTTGTGCTCCATTATCTACTTTGTAATTTCCTTGCTGTAGTCTCTGCTAGTATACCCCCTTACCCTTGACTCTACATTCTGTGGCAATAAGCAATAAACTCTGCCTCCACTGCCCTGTGCAGAAGAGATATATTTATAAGAAATAGAAGATTCCTTTGCCTGGGGCAGCAGAGAACTAAATAAAAGAGGAAACTGGTGGGGAGGGGGGGCAAGATGTGTGTGGGACATCACCAACCTGAAGGAAAAGGGACTAGCATCCAGCCGAGGTCAGTTCTGTAGTTCTGTCCACCTAGAAATCATTTGGGACAGACTGAGGCTGGTGAACCATAAATTGCTCAGCATGAGAGGAGGCTGAGATAGCTTTGAGGTCCAGCCCTCAGGAGAGCCACCATCAGAGGGAAGAGAGTCAGAAAGGCTATAGGGGAATATAAAGAAAAAGACTGAAATTACCAAATTTCTCAGGAGGAAGACAACTCAGTTAAACCAACAAGGAAGATATTAATGACAGCAGAGAAGATGACCCTCAGATGAGGTAAACAAGTCCAGAAATCTTTGAATAAGTATTGCAAGACAAAGGAAAATGAATCAACACCCAATAAAGCCAAGGATACTGTGGATTCCCAAGAGAAAATGGAACCATAGCAGAACATGCTTGAAGGATTCAAGGGACAAATGCAAGTTGTGAAAACAAAATTTATGGCCTGCACAGCAGAAATAATGGGCAGAATAGAAAAACTTGAATCCATGGTGGCAAATCTCACCAAAGAGACAAAAGGGGGAATTACTGATTGAGAATGCAAATGCACGGAAGTTAAGAGCAATCTGGAAGAAGAGAAACAAAAAATAATACTATTAAAAGAAAAGCTCATCTGTGAGTTCTACCCAGGCAGGCTGGGACCTGGGTACAGGGTATCATAAGAACTTGAAAGGCTTGGAGACCTATAGTTGAAGCAGCAGCATCTCCCATTGGCAAGGTGGTGGCAATGGTAGGAATGGACAACAGTAGCTGATGGCAGGGGGAAGTGTATTCACCGGGCAGTGTGACCATCATCAAGAGAGAGTGTCTAAACCAGGGATGGGGAACCTGTGGCCTTGAGGCCACATGTGGCCCTCTAGATACTCATGTGAGACCCTTTGACCGAATCCACACTCCACAGAACAAAACCTTTTATTAAGGGGCTGCAGGTTCCCCACCCATGTACTCTTAGCAGTGACAGGAATGGGTTGGTACTAAATGAAGTGAAGAGACTGCATTGGAGAGACAGAGACTACCAGACAGAAGATAGAAGTTTGTATTCGGTTAGTCTATGCTTAGTAGAAATGAAATGTGAAATGGTTGCAGAAACTATTTCATGTCCCAATATGTTGGAGAACTGGCTGTGCTAGAACTGGTAAGTTACTTAGTTCTATTCTAATCATTCTGTAATGCAAGTCATGATTATTTTGTATTTAACATTCCCTTTTTTGTGTGTGAATAAAGGATCTCTTCCATACCTGATTCATGTTTGTACATTTGTTACATTTTTTTCACTCCCTCTCCTTTGTGGGGGAAACCCTAGACTAGAGCCAAATATATAATTGTCCTTGGGATAATTGGGGATAGGGTCAATGAATGTGCATATTTTAGTCCTGCACAACACATGGCCCATGGGCTGCTTGAGGCCCACCAGAGGATTTCAGATGCCCGAAATAATGTAGAGGATATAATGGAAAATAAAGCTGTAATGAGTGCTTTGTGCCCCTCTTAACCCACTTTCCACTAGTCACTAACTTGGCAGGTGGGTTGCCACTGTGCACTTTCTCGTGTTTGTCACATGACTTGAGGCAACCAACCATTGTCAGTCTGTCTCTAGTCTGAGAAGAGCAAGAGGCATGTCTTTTTCGCTGCGTTTTTAGTTGTTACTGGTGTTGAACAGTGTAGCAGCAAGCACCCTAGCATACAGGATGGCTACTAGCACAAGTTCTTTGATCTGCTTTAAAGGAAAAATAGCTTTTAAAGGGGTCAACAATTTTCTTGAATTACATTCACTAGTTCAGGGGAAAGGTCAGCACCCTGAACGTCAGAGAAAATGCAAGCAGAGACATTAGCGTGAAGACCAACAGATAACTGAAGGCACTTAAGAGCCCTATCTGTTGGTCTTCATGCTAATTTCTCTGCTTGCACTTTCTCTGATGTTCAGGGTGCTGACCTTTCCCCTGAACTAGTGAATGTAATCAAAAGTAGGATTGTTGATCCATTTAAAGTTTAAAGGAAACTTTAAAGGGAGATTAAAGAACCTGTGCTAGCAGGCCATCCTGGGTGTGTCAGGGTGCTTGCTGCTACAAACAGGGACAAAGTGAGTACAGCCATGAGTCAAGGCAGCTGATGCCCACTATGTGATGAGCAGCAACAACATGAGGGCTTCTTCCCCTCCCTGGCTGTGTGGCTGCCCTCCAAGTTACATGAGTGGTGTGGTGCTCTCTCCAAAGTCATATACTCAGTTCAGTATTTCTTTGTATGTGAGCAGTTGCTGTGATTTTTTGGTTCTAACACTAAAGTTTTGGGGGTAACTTTGTAAAATGGGTGATAAAAAGAAATGGAAGATAGAATCAGAACATAGGATGTTTAATCTGGAGTGGACAAATAAATACTTGTCTACTTACACAAAAGACAAAATATCGTGCCTTGTTTGCTGAGAAGTAATAGAAAGAAGAAGAAATACAATCTTTGTCACTATTTCAAATCAAAACATCCTGACTTAAGCAAATTGGACACCAATGAAAAACAAATTAAAGCATCCAAATTGTTGAAAAATCTCAGTGGGGAACAATGGTTTTTCAAGAAAGTAAACTCAGAAAATGAGGCAGCTACTAAGGTTAGTTTTCAGATTTCTAAAGAAATTGCTGCTGCTGGGAAGTCTTTTTACTGAAGGTTACTTCATAAAGAAGTGTTTGCTGATTGCAGTTTCTGGATTATATCCTGATTAAAAAAGTGTTTTTGAGAATATAAGTTTGTTCCATATAACTGAGCAGCGAAGAGTAGGTGATGATAAACTGATTACTGACAAGAAGTACAATACGGCTCATTAACTATATGTAAACAGTAAGAAAACCTGAAAAATGTATTAAAACTTGTACTGCTTAACAAGGTAATTTTTAAAACATTAATGTGATTTTATGATAAATAAAAATCTTAAGTAATAAGTATAATTAATTGATATTAATTGAAATTTCCCTTTTAAGATATGGTTTATTTGCACAATAGTTTAATCATTAATTATACCTTTACATGGAAAGTGAGCCACTAAAAACCTATCTGTGGCCTGAAGAAGTTTAGCCTATTTTAATTTTGTCCCCTACCTACTGCCCAGTTGTGCAGGTTTGTCATATTTGGATGCTACTTTTGCTATTGAGAAGTAAGGTTTCCTAGCATTAACTCTGGTATACAACCTCATGGCTAGGTATTGAACAGGGAAGATAGGGTAATATATTAACATATTCATCAGAGTCTATCATCCCTTAATTAAAGCAAAATGTCTCAGTCTACTAGAAGTAAAAAATTCCCCAAATATTTTTGGGGTATATGTTTTACAATCTGATGAAGGTGCTCAGGTCTTACAGGCTCACCTGAACTTCTTCCAACAGTAACTTTAGTAGATGTTCATAGGAAAATATTTCATCAGTAAAAATGACCGGTTTTCCAGTCTTCAGTACTCCAGTCTTTGTGCTGTCTTACCCATTACTAGAGTGTTTTCATCATAGTGACAATTAATAGCTGTTTTAAAAAACATTTTCTTATTGTTCTTTCAACTTCAAGAAGCCTATACCACACTGTAGAGGAATCATTAACAACCCCTCCAACAACCAGGTCCCTCTAAATTTCTCTGCTTCTTTTCTGAGAATTGATTAGTAAATTCCCAAACAGAGATGGATGCCATGCCTCTTTGGAAGATAAGAAAGTTATACCAGAGATGGAGAGACACATGCTTCAATGGCCTGGACCTCACCTGATTTAAACCCTACTGAAAACCTGTGGGTGGGTTTGCCTGTGGTGGCATGCCTATGGTGGCATGCCTGTATTCTCTGATACTGAGGAGGCTAAGGATGGTGGATCACTTGAATTCAGGAGTTCTGAGCTATAGGAGAATTGGTCTAGGTTAGAAATGGAGCAGGTCAAAGTGTTGTACCAGAAGCGAGCGAGACACACCACAGAGTATAAGTTTTAAGTGGAGAATTTATTAGCCGGCGGCCATCGGGGTACGGCACCACAAATCAATGGCAAATGTGTTGGGGTGATGGCTTGGCTTATATAGGATATGGGGGTACAGAGTAAGGGGGAAGAGGAACAAAGGTCCTGGCTGATCAAAAGATTCAGTCAGGTTATCGTACTAGTGGGATAATCTCATTTACATTCCTTGGTGGAGTCACAGAGTCCCAGGGATATCTCCCAGGAAGGGTCTGTCAAGTTATCTCTCAGTGGGATGGTCCTATCTATTGACATTCCAGGAAGGAGCCAAGGAGTCTCAGGGATATCTGCTAGACAGGATCTGCCAGGTTATCTCTCAGTGGGATGGTCCTATCTATTGACATTTCAGGAAGGAGCCAAGGAGTCTCAGGGATATCTGCTAGACAGGATCTGCCAGGTTATCTCTCAGTGGGATGGTCCTATCTATTGACATTTCAGGAAGGAGCCATGGAGTCCCAGGGGGTTTGCTAAATACCAAAGATATCTGAATCCATTCTTTCTGGGGGGGCTTGTCAGTAGCTAGGGGTTACTCAGGGGTTCCTAATTTTCCTTGTATTACATTCCCCACTTTTTTCTTCATGGGAATTTCAAATCCTTGAAAAAAGGAACGACCTGATGGGGCATAGCAATAAAATTAGGAGGCCAACCAAAACGCTAAGCAGGGGTGACAATAAAAGAAAAGCTAGGTCGTTGGCCCCAGGGGAAGGCCAGACCTAGTTGGAAGACTCAAGGAGGGTCCAAGGAGCCTCCCCAGGTACTACACTCCAGAAATTTTAAAAAATGGTATAAAACATCCCACATTTCTCAAAACATCCCACATTTCCCCCCCCCCCTTTTTTTTTTTTTTTTGGTCAAAGGCAAACTGAAAGTTTTGCCTAAAGACCAATTAAAGGTATGGAAAAAAAAAACTCTATTTCCCACAGGGTGAAGTTTTAAAATCCCTATCTAGGTGGAGTCAGGTTTTCCCTTTTCTGTATTGGGACATCCCCAGGGATGGGCAGAAATTGTAAACTAACTGTAAGTAAGTAGAGGGAACATAATAAAAGTTCAGGAAAAACAGTCTTGGGAACACAAGGACGCAGAAGGGAAAAAAGCAGGTCTTTGCTCAGGTTCTGGTTCCGGATCCCGTGAGAAAGCTGTCCGCGTCCGGTGCTGTCCTTCTCAGGCACTTGGAACCGCAGGGCGAGGTCTTCTATAGGCCCAGATGTCCACTCCTCACACGGGGTTCCCAGAACACATGTAATTTGATGATTAAGGTCCCAGCCACGCAGGGCTAAGTTCTGCCTCTCTGGTTCAGATCTAGAAATTCTCAGACAATTTTAACTTACTATAACTTACAGATACTTTACAAAGGGGATATATTTTCACCTGTACCACTATCTTATACAATTTTCTTGTATTAGCATCCAAATTTAAGATCTTATTACCAAAACACACTTAACAGCTCGAATTTCCAGAATTGATAAATTTTTAGAGCCAATCATACACATCTGTACATAATTCTTAGGGGAATCAATCAATTGCCTTTTTTCAAAATTCACTATCCCTTCCTTTTATTAGACATTTATCACATTACATCTTTGCCTTATTTGCTTTGCCTAATCATTTTCCCCTTTCGGAGGATGTTATCCCTATATTATTTCAATGTCTTATTGGTCATGAACCTAAGTTAAAATTGTAAGCTATTCATACCTGTATCCTATTATAATAACTCAGAGATATTTCAATATCCATCTATCTATTACCTAACAGATTTAGCATAGTGCTTACAAAACTTCTTGACAATTTAAATTTGCTATGAAAGAAATGAGGGACTATGTCATATATCTTAACAGAAGGAAAGAACTTCCTTAGCTCTGTTTGATTCCAGGCACGCGTCATATCTGATAGCCAATCTTATAGTCACCAGGTGCTGAAAGCAGGGCTTAGGAGTAACCAGGTGGGGACTTTCCTTTTCAGAAAGGAAATAGCAGAGTTGGGAAATAAAGTCAGGAATTTTCTACCTAGGCTGTGTCCAAGGTCGTCTTCACGACTGCTCCCAGGCAGACCCACCTAAAAAATTCTCAGCTTGTAACACCTGGTGTGCCATTACCGGCTTCATGTGACCTAGTCCTGTAATCAGAGCTTAAGACAATATTAAATTGTAGTCCCATAAAATCTTAAATAGCAAATAAATATCCTTCAGATAAGACTGCCCAAATTTTATTGAGCTAATAATTATCAAATCAAGCTACATAACTTTTCCATCTTCTAAATACTTCCTCACACTCATCTCCAACTTACTTTGACCATCTGAAACTATCATTCTCGGGACAAGAGAGGCTTAGCTAACTCCCATTTGTCCCCAAACTTTCTTATCTGCCTTTCCTATTTTCCCTCAACCTTAATTCACCTTTCCAAATCTTTCAAACCTAGTACTAAGTCTTCTTTACATTTCAACCATAAGACAAAACAACTCATAAGTTAGTACTTTCATTGTCATAACTGTGTATACTGGAATCCCATTCCAGCTTCTTAAACACACAAAGACACACAAAAAAGGGGATTTGTTTTTCGTGATAACTCATTCTAAAAGAAGGAACACTTATTAAAAAGATCTGCCATCTCACCTCCCCCCTGAGGGTGGGTTCTTCTCCATCAGATGGCAGACTTCACTAATTAACTATTAGGCCAAACCCATCTCAAGTCTTAGTCTAATCTTATCAGTTTTTTTTAAGAAGCCAGGTTGGAGGCTTCTTGACCCCTACTGTCCTCTTATTGCTGCCCCTCTCTTTTCCTTCCCTTCAGACAGGTGGGCTAAGGTGAAATTCTTTTCTTCTTATCTAAACTAAGGGCGGGGAGGAGTAAGGAATTCAGACTGTCGTTTGGAACCTCCTTACTCAAAAAAAAAACTTGAATAAGACATTGAATGGGCCCTTCTATAGATAAGCATCAATTCTAATAATTCTAATAAGGATTTTTTTTTTATCCAGATGTTAAAAGGCATGCTCGCTAAACTTTCCTGAACACAATTATTTAGAAAGTTTTAAAATGATAGACATCTCCTTTTTCCTTAAAGCAAATTAACCCTTAAATGCTGGAATTCATTAACTAAGTTGGTGCCAAATGTCCTCACTCTCAAATATTGCACAGAATTCCTAGACATTACAAAGTTCCTTAATCAAAAAGTGTTATAATGGGAGGACACTTAATTTCTATAAATTACATACTCAATTAATTAGCCTTATCACAATAATAAGGTTTACCAGGACTTTCCATAAGAATTCCTCTACACAGAAAACCACACAAGATTGATAAGAATTCATGACTAGATGGTTTCAAAAGTTCTTGTTTCAGTTAATAACCTCAATTTCTTAATTAACTACGATTCTCAATCTAACAACATCCAGATTATAAGAGAATTATTCTCTAACAGCACAGGTAATGCGATGTTAACCAATTTGTATATAATAACTAACTTAGAAATAAGTACACCACAAGCAATTATCATGTATCTAAGACTTGAAACAGATTCCAATTAATTATCAATCTAGTGATCATAACTGAGTTGGATAAGCAAATCAAATGATTCATAACCACTAGTGGTAACATTTTAATTTCTAAGGCCCAATACTCTCTGCATTATAAAAGATTACCACATTTTTCAATATTGCTGATACATCTGTTTGTCACATTACACAATTTAGAAATGTACCAGTGCCCTAAACATAATTATGCATTTTAAAACTTGAAACAACCCTTTTATCAATTTAGGTGATCACATTTCTATATCTCCTTGCACGGAGAATCTTTCATATCATTATTTGAAACTATAACTTTAAATCACCAGATATATTCTCATAATAGAAAACTTTTTCACACAAAAAGTCTGTTCTCACGGTTAAATATTAGTATTATTAATTATTTACTTGTTATAACCACCTATAAGAGTTCCAAATTTTATCACATCCCTTTAAAAAAAACCCAATTCACATATATCAAAATCAGATTAAAATTGCTATAATATCATTTCTTACCACACAATGGTCTTCTCAGATTTCACAATCTAAGAGAATTTTTTGGGAACACAATGCAAGTTTAGAAATACAGAAACAATAATTTTCAGATGACATCTATTGCATTTCCAGATACAATATAGGAACTGTTGGTCTTATTACTTTTGGTATTATATATTAATGTATTAATATATAAATACATGTATCACATATATTAATACATTAACATCCCAAATACACTTTATTTAGCTGTATATTCTTCAGCACCACTACCTCTGGCCCAGGTATAGGAACTTTTGCCTGGCCATGAATGAACTTATGAAAGAAAGAGAAACTTAATTTTGCACCCACTTTTTCCAAGCTTCATCTTATACAAGAATGCCTAAAAAGATTTTTTTTCGGACTCCCAAGGAAGATAAGAGCAGGAAAAAATCCCTTTTAGTTTTCTAAAGGGCTCCTCCCTAGGTGGGGCCTGGCAGCCCCTTGAGGGCAAGGAGCCTACCCTTCCAAGCACTAACTGACCAACCCTATTTCTTTACAAGTTTCCTTTTAGCTTCAGCTCTGATAACCTTTCAATGTGGAGGGTGGGGGAAGGGTGAGACCAGGAGCAGCACATGGCAGCTAAGAGGAGCACATGGACTCCTGACTAGACAGGTAATCTCAAGCTGCTACTCTACCACCCCCTAAATTCCTTATACAGGTTTTCTATCTCTCTCTTTCACAAATTCACCTTTTAAACTTTACCACAAGGACGGGCTACAAAGGTACTCAGGGGCACAGGACTGACTGTCAGTCTGTGACTTTCTATCCCTCTCCTCATTGCCCGGTGGGGAGGGCGATTTAAGTTTTTCCCTACAGTTCTCCTGCATTCTCTACTAATCTGATCCGGGAGGACAGGAGTTTGATTTAACTGCTCTAACTTTTACTGCAGCCCTAGTGAAAAGATCTCAATGATTGTAATTCAGGTAAACTTCACCCCTTGCTCACTCCCAAAAACCTCTTTTGTACTTGAATCTTAGGGAATCCGGGACTAAGACAAATGCGAGAGTCCCGCTGAAGACTTTAACGAAGGTTTTAGCCAGAAGGCATTCATTGGGAGGAGATGTTTCCAGCAAGAGTGAGCTCCTGGAATGGATTTACAATTTCAGGAGATCTTTCTTCCCAAATTCAACTAACCAATTTCCAAACTTTTTAACAATTTAAAACCCAGAATTTGCCAAATTTTAACCCATTCCCCGTAGTTCCACGCTGGCCAAACGGGAGCCACAAGGAAGGGAGTCTGTTTCCCTAGTGGCAGCCTGATATCTCTGGCTGCCTAAGTTTCAGATTTTTTTAACAAAACATAGACATTTCACAATTGACACAGACACGCTAACAGAGACGAACTCAAAACACAACAAAGTTCACGGTGTGGATCGAACTGAAGGCTAAGCAGGCCCCCTCAGAGGAAAGATTTCCTCCTCAAAGATACGACCCCCAATATCTCTCACACCTCCAACACAAAACAGAGACCAACAGCATGGGCTAATTGGAGGCTAAACAGGTCCCGTCAGAGGAAAGAAGATAAACCAGGTTTCCTCTTCAAGGAAAACACCCCCAATCTTCCCATACCCAAACAGACCCGGTAGCATGGGTTAACTGAGGCTAAGCAGGTCCCCTCAGAGGGAAGAAAATAAACCAGGTTCCCTCTTCAAGGAAAACACCCCAATCTTCCCACACCCAACACAAAACATATAACCAATGGCATGAGTTAACTGGGGCTAAGCAGGTCCCCTCAGAGGAAAGAAAATAAACCAGGTTCCCTCTTCAAGGAAAACACCCCAATCTTCCCACACCCCAATAGGAAGGGTGGCGTCCCAGCCCTCCTAGCTCTGTACCACAGCCTCGTCAGGGTTTAGCATGGTATCAGAGACCCAAATGGCTAGCCCCAAACCAGAAACCAAACCAGAAAACCTTACCTCTAGAGGTCTACAAAACCAGAATTCTCCGTAGGCCGAAAAGGGACAGGTCAGCAAAGAGTCCATTCTCCGAGACCATCACTCCACATCAGAGTCCTAGGAAAAGAAATCCCCAGGAGCCGGCCCTCTGAAGTGAGAGAAGGTGGATGGGGGCAGAGACTCCCTGTTGAGGTCCGGAATTCTGTGTGTGTCTCCAGGGCGGTAACACGAAATACCGCCACATCTCGCTGGGGCCTCCAAAATGTTGTACCAGAAGCGAGCGAGACACACCACAGAGTATAAGTTTTAAGTGGAGAATTTATTAGCCGGCGGCCATCGGGGTACGGCACCACAAATCAATGGCAAATGTGTTGGGGTGATGGCTTGGCTTATATAGGATATGGGGGTACAGAGTAAGGGGGAAGAGGAACAAAGGTCCTGGCTGATCAAAAGATTCAGTCAGGTTATCGTACTAGTGGGATAATCTCATTTACATTCCTTGGTGGAGTCACAGAGTCCCAGGGATATCTCCCAGGAAGGGTCTGTCAAGTTATCTCTCAGTGGGATGGTCCTATCTATTGACATTCCAGGAAGGAGCCAAGGAGTCTCAGGGATATCTGCTAGACAGGATCTGCCAGGTTATCTCTCAGTGGGATGGTCCTATCTATTGACATTTCAGGAAGGAGCCAAGGAGTCTCAGGGATATCTGCTAGACAGGATCTGCCAGGTTATCTCTCAGTGGGATGGTCCTATCTATTGACATTTCAGGAAGGAGCCATGGAGTCCCAGGGGGTTTGCTAAATACCAAAGATATCTGCATCCATTCTTTCTGGGGGGCTTGTCAGTAGCTAGGGGTTTCTAATTTTCCTTGTATTACATTGGATGGGACAATTCCAGTCTGGGAGATGGGACCAGGTGGGATCTGTAGTGTGTACAAGGATCTTTCTCATTCAAAACCAAAACAAAATTCCTAAACTCTCCACCGGTCTTATCCCCTTGCAGTTGGGTGGGAACAGCTTCTCACCCTGAAAAGGTAGCCACCATATTTTAAGCTATGTCTTTAAATAGTTATTCTGCTGACAGAATTCCATCCCTCTCTCTCCCCGCTCCCTCCCTCCTTTCCTGGCTGGTCAGACTCAGGCCCATTGCAGAATGTTAGCTCGGAAAAGGCTCAGAACCAGAGTTCCTGACTCTGACCATGTGGGACCCAGGGCAGTTTTTGAAAGTGTGTCAATGACTGAAAAGTGCTGAAAGCATGAGCATTGTTTGGTGGTGGTGGTCTGATTACAATCCTTTGGAGTCTGATAAAACAGAAAATAGAAACCAGGCTACTGATTTCTCCAGAGGTTTAATGTGAAAACATACATCAAAGGTGGCTAAGGACTTCCCCTCCCCCACCCCCCAAGCTCCAAAGCACCTTCCAAAGTGAGAAAAACTTCTAATTGCTTCATTTCCCTGAGGAAAACCAAGGCTTTAATTGCCTCTTTCAGCTCCAACTTTTGTAACTGTTTAATAAGGCCTTCTGCAAGGCCTCATTATGAGTAACTTTTCTTGGCACATGGGAGTTGCTTGCAGAGAGGGCCCCCCAAAGAGTTTGTAAATAGCACCAGGCCCCAGGTGGGCCCTGTCAGATGCAAAAGCTCAAGCTAATGAAGCCATGCAACTTTTAGCATTTCCATACAGTGAATGCCCTGAGCCTGAGGGCAGAAGGGGAAACAAAGGATTTGACCCGTGCTTTGATTGACAAATATCCGCCAAGGCCTCACTCCTCTGGCCATGGGCTGGCTAGACAATAGAGCGTGAGTCCAAACATCATTCCAGACTGTGGGTCATCTGTGCCAGGGCACAGGTTAGGAACAATCCATTCTCTGAGGAGGAAGAGGCCTAGAATCCTGCCTTATCCAGCCCAGGCCTGACCTAGAACCCCCTATGACATCCTTGACAAGGTCATCCTGCCGCTGCTTGGAGACCTGCAGAGAGCAGCAGCCTGCCCCCTCCCACAGCAGCCCAACAACAATGTGGCTAGCAGTAGCTGTAGGGGTATAAGACCCAACAAGAACTGCTAGTGATGGGGGTGCTTGGACCCTAATTCTAACATCACATTTCTCCTTAGCCTCTGCTTGGGTGCCTGTGCCTGGACCCCAATTCCAAAACCACATCCAGTTCTAAAATCATGCCTCTCTCTAGCCTCAAAATACTTTCTCAGGCAGTTCCTCTCCAGTTCAAGGGCAGTATGCCCTGGCAAAATATTTATCTCTCCTCCTGACACAGTAGCCAGCTGCACCTACCTATAGAATTTATTGGTCCAGCTCCTTGCTAATTGGCTGTGCACTGGGCCATAACAATATTTACTACTTCCTGACCTTACTGTTATGTATCCTAGACATAGTCAAATGTATACTCCTTTACATTCATCTTGTCTAACAAGACATTTGATGGAAGCCACCTGGATATTCCCATTCAGTCCTGGCCATTAGTTGACTTAGTGATGGTTCACAGTCAAAACCACACCTCCTCCTAGCCCCACCTTGGGCTATTTCCCAGTGAACTCTGGGTAAAACGCCTGCGCAGTAGATACTAATTGTGCATGTTCCTTTAAGAACTAATCACTCCTTAACCATTCCCTAATCCCACCCCAAAACAAGTAATTGACACACTTGGCACATGTTTCACCCCAAAATGTCCTATATAAGATATCCTTGTATCTTCTTTTAGATTGCAGGTTCCCTAAGAACCATTCCCTGCTGTAAAGCATAACAATAAAATTTTGCCAACTAGACTTAAAGATTGCTGGGGTCTGTGAATTCATTCCAGGTGACCTTGCCCTGGGAACTTTAGTTTCAGGATTCCTGAATCCCTGGGTTTTCTCCCTCAACACTAGCACAGGTTCTTTTGATCTGATTTTCTAAGGAAAGCAACTGTAAGGGGTTAACAATCTCAGTTTAAACACACGTACATATATCATTCACCTAGTTCAGGGGAAAAAGCCAGCACCCTGAACTTCTGAGCAAATACAAACAAATTATAAACATGCATTATATAAACAGAGCAAATAAACATGAATCAACAGACAGGCCTCTTATCTGTCTGACCAAATAACAATAGTTACCAGAGAAGAAGGTCTAGGTTAGCAAAGCGGGGAAGCAGTTACAATGGCTTACCCAATGTCTCAACACTCCTTCCATAAGTGAAAAGGCAAAATGCCAACTTCTGTGTTTATATACCCTGTTCAGGGTCAAAGGGTGTCACAACATGAGACTCAAACCCATGTGACCTAAAAGCTTCTGGCATCACAAACATGCAACTCAAACCCATGTAAACTGGACTTTCCCTTGAGGTAAGCAGGTCATCAAAGACTCTTGATTTAATTAAAAAAAAAACAAAAAACCAAAGGCTGGACTCATCAAGGACACTTGATTAAATAAGTGCTCCAAAAGAGAAAACAGTAAAAAAAAGTCCCACCTTAATTACTGTGACACCCTCCCCCCGCTTTTGTTTTTAGTTCCGCCTTCTAGGGCCTAGTGGAACAGCCCTCATGTTCCTCCTGAGCCTTCTCTTCTCCAGACTAAACATATCCAATTCCTTTAACCCCTCCTCAAAGGGCATGATCTCAAGGTCCATGAGTATCCTGGCTGCTGTACTCTGTCCCGTCTCCAATCCATCAGGGTCCTTCCTAAAATGCTCTGCCTGGCCCTGGGCAATATTCTCCAGAGGAGGTCTGAACAGCATTCTATGTTGCTGCCATTGTAGGCACTGAGTTTCTTGGAATGAGGCTTTGAATTGCAAGCTCTTTTGGGGCTGCCCCACCACCCCTGCTAACTCATACTGAGCTTACAGGTCACTAAAACCTCTAGATCTTTTTCAGCTGAGCTGTTGTCTATTTATATACCTCCCCCATCTTGTACTTGTAAAGTTGGTGCTTTCTGATACCAAGTGCACACTTAGAGCTATTTCCCATTACCTGTGTCAACGAGTACAACAGGCATGCTAATTAGACTCAGACTGCTCAATGGGTACACCAAATTTTATTAGTTAATGTTATAAATATACTCATGCTGTCTAGGAATAAACAATGCTTGTTGGGAAGCCAGGAAGGTTTTCATTATAGTATACATTTATTCTTTCTGAATAAAAGGGTACATCCCCTGAACAGAGTACAGGAGAGTACAAGGACTCAGATGGATGCTAGTACTTTTATTGACTCCCAGTTCAAATCTCCCACCTGGCTCTTCATTGGCCAGATGCAACCCCCTGACAGCCTACATCATGCCCTCCTCAAATGGCTCGTTAAGCATTGTGTACAAGCATGTGTAACCTTTCACCTGATCAGAAAGCTGGTCTCTGCTAGATCACAGCTCTGATTAGAACCAGTCACCTGATTTATAATCTGCTCTCACTATCCTGTGGAAACAAAACTCTTCCTACCATTTCTCACAGTCAATATGAACAAACAATAGAAACACCCTCTTCTAAGAACAAGCCACCAACCCAGAGGTTTCCATAAACTTCTTTCATCCTGGACTCAGGGCAAGGTTCGCTTTCTGGAGAAAAGGTCAGAGACATACCAGGAGGCCATGTGTTTCCCTCCTACATGGTCCTCTAGAAAATCTCTGTCAGTCGGGCCCTCAGCACTGCTCTTCAGCAAACATGGCTGCTTTCAGTCTCAAGTGCAGGGGAACATGGAGTCAGTCCCATTGTGACCTAGTAGCAGGTTAATGGTTAGGGCCTCCAGTGAGTTTCTTATGGTTCTGGCCATTGGTGTTCCTAGGTTGTTTACCACATAATTTATTACATGAACTACTGATAACTCTGTTTATGAGGTGGTCTTTTTCTATTGTCACGTCCACATATGCTTCTCAGTTGTTTAAGAACACATATATATTGTTTATTATATCATAGCACACAACTTAGTATTGAAAAACAACTTATAAAAAATTACCTACTTAAAACAGCTCAGTTACAAATGGAGGCATAAAATAAAATAGAGGGGGGAAGGAGCCAAGACAGTGGCTGGAAAACAGGGACTCGCTTAAGCTTTCCCCCAAATTCCCCCAAACACCTGTAAAAAATGGCTCTGAAAAAATTCTAGAGCTACAGAACTCATGAAATAACTGAGGGAAACAAGTCTCCAGCCTGAGATGTCCTGGATGGTCTCTGGGAAGGGTCTATCACCCTATGCTGGGAGAGGAAACTAACTACACAGTGTCAGCAATGATTCAAATTCCTTAGGCTTCCTATTTATCTGGGCCAAAAGAAGTAGTTAGAATACTGGCCCAGCACACTTTAAACCAACCTGATCATAATAGGTGATTCCAAACTGTTTGTAAAACTTTCCCAAGAAAAATGTGAATGAACTTAGAAATGTATACTTGAATAATTTTAAAAAGTGCATATTGTTATTTGGCATTGAGAAATTTATTAACTATATAGCCCCAAGAACGTTCTATTTACTTTAGTTTACTGTTCAGTAAGGGGATGGTGGTGGAATTCATTCCCAGGGATATTACGAAGATTGCATGATTGTCAATTAGGTGCTTGGCACAATGCTTGGCATAAAATAAATGCTATTTGAATGCAAACTATTTTAAGTTGAATATAATTGCTTCATGTTAATTAACTTTATGTGGATTTTCTTCAATGTGAGGTTTATGTCTATGGTGATGAGATGAATGATTCTCTGTGTAAGGCAATTTGGGAACACATCTGACCAAGGTAAAGCCACCAGAATGGTAATTAATTGGTTTTGGTTTTAAAGTTTAAATAGATAATAATTGTTTATGGTATTGTTGTATTTTTAAAATTTTCCTTTATTGCATAACTTGGTAAACAACTGTATCATCTGTGTTGTCTGAAAAGCAATTTCTCTTATAATCTAAATGTTATTAGGTTAAGAATTGTAATTTAAGAAATCATAAATTACCAATTTTTGTCTTTGTTTAAAGGTATTTTCAGTTAAAATTGTTTTGCTATCATTTAGAAAATTTGTGAGATTATTAACTAAGCTATTGGGGTTATTGCTTAAATCTAGTATTTACAAAACTATGTTTAGTTTTCTTTTTTTCTCTTCAATTATGTGGAAAAGGTTTGGTGATCAAATTTAAGAATTGTTTAGTACTTAGGAATTAATAATAATATCAGGATAAATTGTAAGCTGTTTCTGAGAAAGGGAAATATTTTTATGAAGAAATGTTTTATAAAATCCTTTGCATGATTTTTAGAAGGCCGACTAAATTTCTATTTGTAAGTTAATCTGTTGCAACAATTTGATATTGATGACAATTATGTCCAAACCTACTGTGAATTTTAAAATTTTATTTAAGTTTCATTCCTAGGTTTGTTGTGTCTTCGGATCCATCTTAAATAAGTGTGCTCAGAGAAACAGCAAAGGATAGCAAACAGGCCTAAGGTTTTTCTATTGACCCCTTTCTGGTGACCATGTTAATTCTCCTTACTTTGCAAATTGCCAAGGCCCCTGGAAACTATCTGTATGGGCAAGGTCATCAGCCCCGGGAAAAGAACTTGTTTGAGTTATGTAAGTTCTAAACAATGAACTTGGCTTGCTGAGAAATTGCAAGTTTATGTACAATAGATAGAAAGGATTCTAATGATTGGCTTTTACATCAGGACAAGTTTAAATCTGAGAAGGAAAGATGTTTAATGAAAACCCTTATGTATGTGAATCCTGGTAAATCTTTACTGCTTATTGCAGCTCCATGGAAGTAGAAGCAACTGTATCTGGCTCTAAGCTGTGATTAGTGAAACTTTCTGTTTAAGGCACAAGGCACTTGGGACCATAACTAATTTTGTTTTGAGTTTGAATTTGGGCGTAGTTGTCTGCATTAAATCAGTATCTGAGAGAAATGCCACAAGCTTCTCAGAGGAAATGTGATCCTGTATGGTTAACAGGTGGAGGTCTGCATTTGGGAAAAAAGCCGAGGGGACAGTCTTAGCCTCAATCTAGGATGGGATCCTCCTGAATCAGTTTCCCCATTGTGTTCTTTTGGAAAGGAATGTTTCCCACCTGGCTATTACTGAGTCTGGCTATGAGGAGAAAGATACTGCATGATCGAAGAAATGTAACTATATCTGAGTTTAAACAAAGCAAGCATGTTTTATCCTGTCTTATTGGGTATGTCACATGTCCCTGCTTTTTCCTTCTATAGCAAATTTCTGTGATCAGGGCAAGTAGTCAGTATAAGATATGAGCTCTTTTGTGTTATCTTACTAGACAATCTAATATTAGAACATGTGCAGAAATCTATGCAAACTGCTTAAGATTCACCTTAAGATGTTCCCTTTGTTTAAAAGGATTCTAGGAGCACTAGTATTTTTCCTGTGATCAGTCTCTTACTGCAACCAATGTGAGATTCCATTACAACACCTTTTTGACTAAGAAACTTTGTGTGACCTGAGACACTTGACACATGTACTAGCTGTGTGACCTTGGGCAAGTCACTTAACCCCAACTGCCATGCCCAAAAAAAACCCCCCAAAAGAAACTTTGTGATATTTAAGAATTCTGCAATAACTAGAAATTTTGTTTGTTATAATACTCTGGAATTTGTGTTACTTAAGGACTTTTGCACCAACTTAATAAGGCCTAATGAACAAGGGTGGAAATGCATGTGAGCTAGCTAGGGCTCGCTTTGGAGATGTTCCTTAAGCAATGTGAGAATTTTTGAATCTTAAAGAGACAATTGCATTTTTATTTCTTTTTGAGTCTCTGTGTCTATATTCATAAAGGGGACTGCCCTTTTTGATTTGTCAATGCATCCATCAATCCTTCCCATATTTACTTAAAGGAGTGATGGTTAAGGGGAAGAAATCAGATGTATCAATAATGGCGAGTGGTCTACAGAAGAAAAAGGGAGGATTGAGTGGAATGCTGAAATAGTGAAGCCCCCCTCTACCTGGTATTGATCCAGAGAGGGTAGCAAAAATGATTATCAACTCTTTCAAAAAACTTAACCCATTTAACAATATATTTTTGACTATTTTCCATATACTACCTTATGTTCTTTGTTTGGTCATAGTAATTTTTTGTCTACCTTGTGTCCTCAGGATAATGAATGCTACGATGAAGCCACTTCTTTTTTTATAACTAAGATTTTTTAATTTTTAATTTACAACACTCAGTTCCACATAACTTTGAGTTCCATATTTTCTTTCCCCCTCTTCCCCCCCTCTCCAAGACGGCATGGAATATGATATGTCTTCTACATATAACTTCACATTGAACTTATTTACACAATAGTCAAGTTGTAAAGAAGAATTATGACCAATGGAATGAATCATCAGGAAGAAGAAACAAAACAAAAAAAAAACAAAGACAAAAACAAAAGAGAAAAAACAAAAGGGGGAAAAGAAGGCAAGCATACAGTGTGCCTCAATCTGCATTCAGACTCCATAGTTCTTTCTCTGGATGTAGATAGCCCTCTCCAAAATGAGTCCTTTGGAGTTGTCTTTGCACCTTGCATTGCTGAGAAGAGCTAAGTCTATCAGGGTTAGTCATCACATATGTCTGTGATTGTGTATAATGTTCTCCTGGTTCTGCTCCCCTCGCTCACTCAGCATTATATTGTGTAGGTTTTTCCAGGTTATTACGAAGTCCGTATCATCCCCATTTCTTATAGCACAGTAGTATTCCATTACTTTCATATACCACAACTTGTTCAGCCATTCCCCAATTGATGGGCATCCCCTTGATTTCCAATTCTTTGCTACCACAAAAAGAGCCGCTATAAATAATTTTGCACATATGGGTCCTTTTCCTACTTGTGTGATCTCTTTGGGATACAACCCTAGAAGTGGTATTGCTGGGTCAAAGGGTATGAACGTTTTTATAGCCTTTTGGGCATAGTTCCAAATTGCTCTCCAGAATGACTGGATCGGTTCACAACTCCACCAGCAATGTAACAGTGTTCCAATTTCCCACATCCTCTCCAGCATTTATCATTTTCCTGTTTTGTCAGTTTAGCCGATCTGACAGGAGAGATGTGGTGTCTAACAGTGGTTTTGATTTGCATTTCTCTAATCAGTAGTGATTTAGAGCATTTTTTCATATGCCTATAAATATCTTTAATTTCTTCCTCTGAAAACTGCCTGTTCATATCCTTTGACCATTTCTCAGTTGGGAAATGACTTGTATTCCTATAAATTTGGCTCAGTTCCCTGTATATTTTAGAGATGAGGCCTTTATCAGAGACACTAGTTGTAAAGATTTTCTCCCAATTTTCTGCTGGTGAAGCCACTTCTAACAATAATCTATGAAGTGAAGTTACAGATTAAAAGCGGGGGAGATGTGGAGAGCCAGCTATGTCCTGGTTAGTGTTGAGGCCTCCTAGGCCTCTGCAAGGCAAGGTCATTTGAGGATAGGTCTATGCAAGGCAAAAGCTAGCTAAGGATAAGAAGATGTGGCAGAGAATACCTGCCTTTGCAGCTGCTACCCGCATGGAAAAGAACAGAAATGTTTCAATTTGGTTAGCATTTAGGAGACTAGTGTCTCATTTCCAGGAACAAGGAGATAAAGAACTTTACTATGTTAAACCATTACATCATTGTTGTTTTCTGAGAAGTCAGAATGACTCAGCAATTAACCTGTATAAAAGATTATCAATGTCCCCATTAAAATCAGTCTATAGCCAGACTATACCCACTTGTCTGGCCCCATGTTTGTGTCTTTTTGTGTCCACTACTTCATCCTACACTTGCGCTGCTGCTGGTAGAGTCCAACAATATGATCTTTATAATAAACACACTTGAAACAGAAAGATACACAGACATTAATGAAAAAAGTGGGAAGGAGAGGGGTGCAGCTAGGTGGTGCAGTGAGTAGAACACTGAGGACCTGAGTTCAAATTTGGCCTCAGACACTTGACACACTTACTAGCTGTGTGATCTTGGGCAAGTCACTTAACCCCAATTGTCCTGCCTTTTCCCCTCAAAAAAAATTAAAAAAAGAAAAAAATGGGAAGGAAGGAGGCCTAGCAACACCAGATTTACAGCTGTACTACAAAGCTATAATTGCTAAATAATTTGATACAGTGGTCAATCAATGGAACAGTTTAGATAATCAATAAATAAAACAAATGAGCATAGTAGCCTAGTTTGTGATAAATCCAAAGATCCCCAACATTATTTGAAAAAAACTGTTGGGAAAATGGAAAAGAAGTCTGGCAGAAATTAGGCACAGATCAACATCTCACATTATATACCAAGACAAGCTCCAAATGAATATATGATACAGATATAAATGGTGATATCATAAGCAAATTAGTGGAGGAGGGAACAAATTACCTGTCAGATCTATGGATAGAGGAAGGATTTATGACCAAACAAGAGATAGAGAGATAGAAGAAGTTCACAGGAGGTAAAATGAGGAATTTTGGTTATATAAAATTAAAAAGTTTTTGTACAGGTAAAACCAATGCAGCTAAAATAAGAAAACAAGCAGGAATTTGAGAAAAAAATCTTCACCATAAGTTTTTCTGATAAAAGGTCTTGTTTTTAAGATATGAGCAAATTTAACTGAGTCAAATTTACAAGAATAAAAGCTATTCCCCAACTGATAAATCATCAAAGTATATAAATAAGCGTTTTCAGAGTAAGAAATCCAAGCTATCAATAGCCATATGAAAAAACACACTGCATCACCCATCACTTAGAGAAGTACAAATTAAAACAATTCTGAGGTACCACCTCACACCTGTCAGACTGGCAAAGTTGGCAAAAAGGAAAATAACAAATGCTAGAGGGGCTATGGGAAGATTGGTTTATTAATGCACAGTTGGGGAAGCTGTAAATTGATGTGGCCATTCTTCAAAGTAATTTGGAAGTGTGTCCCAAAAGCTATTAAGCTGTTGTATGTAGTGTGTGGTAGTGTGGTAGATTGTAGTGTGTGCAAGGTGGATTTGTATTATTCTTTTTCAGATAATTTTTCCCAGGCTCCTGGCCTGAAGAACAGTTTTATTATGTGTGCACATCATTATATAACCTTGCAAAATATAAACATTTGTGCTTAAAGTCGTAAACATGTACTATGCATGTGCTATGCTGAATGACATAATATTGCTAAAACATAATGTAACCTTATGAAGTTACACCTTGGTAAAATGCCTTCTTTGTTACCCTAGAAATCAAGTGGGCACTGGCTAAGGGGTGTGGGTGTCTTTTCCTCACTCCTTGCTGGCTGCTGCTTGGAGTATGAATCCCCTGTCTGTTGCTCTATTGTCTTTCTTCGGTTTGGCTCAATACAGTGTGAACCTGCCTGGAGCTGAGCTCCTGTGTTACACCTAGGGTAGTCGGTAAGGATCAGGCCAAATAAAAGAAAGCATGGAGAATATGGGGAATGGGAAGGGGGTCTCGGTGTGTCCCTTAACTAGTATGTGGTTTAGTGTAGCTAAGGTCCTAGAAAATTCAACTACTCCCAGGAATGGGAGGATGTGCCCCTTAACCCCAAAGACCTCGAGGAAGCCTTGTTGAAACTTACAGTAAGGGAGCTAAAAGTGCAACAGGGGATGTGGGTTGGTTGATGCTAACTGTTGTAAAGAAAATTAATGACAAGCTGTTGTCAGCCAGAGCAGTGTTAGAAACTGAAACTGGAGTTCTTAGATCTTGGGTAGTTGATGCCCCCTCCACTTCCATTCCTGTGGTAGATTCCTCAGAGGATGAGGAGGAGGAGGAAGAACCTGGATATGTTGTAGTGGAGGCAGAGGAGAAACCTTTTCTGAATTTTCCTGTGTTGTGCAGCAAAAAATAAAAACTCAACAGCCGGGAGTCCCTGAGGTACAGCTGCCAGCCTCCCCACCCTCAGTGGTAGAACATTCTATGTTTAGATCTTATACCCAGGCAGAATTGCCAGCAAAGCTGAGCTGATGGCTGCTTGGTTGTTGAGATTGGGGGACGTGGGGGTAGATGGGATTTTACTGTCTGGAATGGGGATGGCTAAATTAGCTTCTGTAACTACTCACCCCACCCTCTTCCAGCACTTGCAGGTAGCCTACCACATCTGAGGGAATCATTCCCTGCTGGAATGGGTGAAGGCAGCTACTCGGGCATCTTGGCCAAATCAGGGGGATTTGTCTTCGGCTCCTCGCAGGTGTCAGAGTTATGCTGACCTACAGCAGGTGATAAAGGAACTGGATATGAAGACTGCTATATATAATTTGAATACTAGAGGCTGGGATGAGGGGATTTTTGCTACAGAAAGCACCCTCTCACCATTTTGGGCCCTTATTGGCTACATTAGCCCTGTATGTGGGACAGCCCATTAATGTGGTGACCTGCACTATTGCAGAGAGAGTCTGAAAACATATGGATCAAAAAGGGAGTGCATACTGCAGTAGCCTTTTGGGACCTGTCAGAGTTACCCGAAATCAGATGTGAGCTGGCCTGATAGATGCTGGGGCAGACAGGAGCAAGTTTAGATGGGCAGACAAAGTGTTGTTGGAACTGTGGCAACAGTTGAAACCTGAACAGAGGTTCAAGCCATTGTATAAAAAGCTCCCTGAGGTGCCCGCCTGAGAGGGTTCGGTATCAAGGGTGAGGGGACTGTCACTGCAGGATTTCATGAAGGACTTGGCTTGTGCCCAAGATAACTCTCACCAGGAGGAAGACTGGCTTCTTTGCCTTGACTGAGGAGAGGGCCAAGGGACTGTCTTTTGGGACTGGGTGGGAACTGGAAGCCTTATGTTGAACTTGCAATTTATTGGTCCCCCAAAAATGTACAAAGGGTGTTAGCACTGGGTGATACTGGGGCAGAATGTTCTTTGGTGTATGATAATCCTGAGCAGTTTCCAGGGGAGGTTGCTGTGATAGATGGATATGGGGGGGTGCTCAATTCAGGTTACAAAAGCAGCTATTCCTCTGGGAATAGGAAGACTGCCCCTTAAAGAATATGAGGTATATATCTCCCCTATTCCTGAATACATCCTAGGTATCCATGTACTTCAAGGTTTGTGGTTGCTGACTTTTGTGGATGAGTTTTGCTTCCATGTTTGTGTGGTGAAGGCAGTCACCAGGCGTTATGTGAAGCATGCACCCTTGCGGCTCTGACCCCTTGTCGGGTTACTAATACAAAACAGTATCATTTACCTGGAGGGCATAAGGAGATTGGTGAGACTGTTTTAGAATTTGAGAAGGTTGCCATAGTTTGGCCAACACATAGTCCTTATAACTCCCCAGTGTGGCCAGTGAGAAAGCCTGATGGCTCGTGGAGTATGACTAGATTATAGGGAACTGAATTAGGTTGTACCCCCCTTGCATGCAGTGGTACCTTCTGTAATGGCCCTCATGGACCAATTGAGCCACAGCTAGGAACTTATTATGTTTTGGATTTGGCAAATGCTTTTTTCTCTATCCCTATTGCCCCAAAAAGTAAAGAATAGTTTGCCTTTTCATGGGAGGGGTGACAGTGGACATTTCAAGTGTTACCCCAAGGCTATTTGCATAGCCCCACTTTGTGTCATGGCCTGTTGGCTGCTGACTTGGCTTAATGGACTCAAAAGCCAAGAAATGGTGTAGCACAGACCCCAATCTTGGCTATGCGGGGTTCCTACCTACAACAGCAAAGCTCAATGTACACCAGTCTGCTGAGTGCTGAGCTTCAGGTGGTTTTGGGACCCGTTACATATGTGTCTGATAAGGGAGAGGAGGCTCTTGATTTGACTGTGTTGGAAAGCCCCTACAAAGAAGGCAAGGGACCTATATCCCCTACCGCTTGGTACACAGATGGGTCCAGCCAGGGGCAACCCCCAAAGTGGAGGGCTGTAGCCTTCTACCCAGAGACTGAGACTGTATGGATGGAGGCAGAAGAAGGGCAAAGCAGTCAGTGGGCTGAGTTACAAGCCACGTGGCTTGTGGTGACCCATGAGAAAAGCCTTTTAACCATATGTACTGACAGTTGGACTGTATTCCATGGCCTAACAATGTGGTTATCCACCTGGTATTCTTCCCAATGGTTAGTGAGACATTGACCATTGTGCGACATGGACACGTTGAAGGATTTGCAGTGATGCAACGATGAGGCTGATGCATTAGCACGAGTACAGTGGCTTGAAGACGCCCCAGCCTCGGATGTGGCACAATGGTTGCATCATAGATTGTGACATGCTGGGTCCCACACAATATAGGAGGTTGTTAAGCAATGGGGCTTGCCCCTAACCTATGAAGAAGTTGTTGTTGCTAAACGTGACTGTGTGGCCTGTTCTAAACAGGACCCCCGGTGCATACTGCAGGCAGATGGTGCTGTGACATGAGGACTCCGACCCCTAGCAAGGTAGCAAATTGACTATATTGGGCCACTCCCACTTTCACAGGGGTATTGATATGTTTGTCATGTATTGATATGTCCACAGGACACAGAGGAGGGGAAAGCTATTTTGAGGGTAATGTTTGTACTGACTTTGTGGCTTTTCCACACACCCCTGTGGCTCTACATATTGACCCTTCTGTAACTCCCATTGGGAGAGCGATAAAAGTCTGGCATACAAAACCAGGCTGGAGCTCTATCCCAGCCATGGTGTTATCACAAGATGAATCACTTGCATGTATACTTCCTGATGGTCAGGATTTGCCTTTGTACCATTTCTCTTATCATCCTTAAGGTACACACAACCCAACTTGTTTGTGGACTGGGCCCCTATGCTAGGTGGGGTGGCTGATAAATTGGCTTGTTGGGTCTGCACTGAGATCCTGACTAGTCTGACACTTGGCTTGCCGGGGAGAATTCATCCGTGGAACTCTACTTGGACTGACCCAGAAGGGTGTAGAGATAAGACCATCCAGTACTTGAGACCCATTATAAGGGAACAGGTTAACCAAACTCACCCCACTTTAGGTTACTTAGTGTGGGATGGACTGGGATGGACCACTATGGTAGAGCTGGTGGTCACTGCTGAGCTCTGTGTAGAACGTACTGATGGACCAGATACTACAGTAATGGGGTGGATACCTACTCCCCTATGTCACACCATAAAGATTGTCAGTACTCTGAATACAGCTAATCCAAAAGACTGGTGGTGCCAAAGCGTAAGTATTAAAACTGGCGCCCGTAAGCATAAGCAAAGTGGATTTTAGTTATTATTTCTTGGAATTTAGTTTCCCAGGACCCATGGCCATAACAATCTCCTGTTCCCAGTCATTTTGCCTTGCCAATCAGGTTCTGAGTCACATAGGCTTCTGCATCTGATGACACTGAGCCAATCAGGTGCTGAGTCAGTAGGTTTTCACATT
The DNA here is from genome assembly GCF_011100635.1 of Trichosurus vulpecula. Lineage (NCBI taxonomy): Eukaryota > Metazoa > Chordata > Mammalia > Diprotodontia > Phalangeridae > Trichosurus > Trichosurus vulpecula. Next base: position 1,180,824 of record NW_023494378.1, read on the forward strand.
TTTCTGCACTGAGCCATTCAGGTGCCAAGTTTATATATACTGGAAGATTGTTATTTTGCCTTGGGGATCACTCATGGGAAGGACCTTTGATTTCCCAGATGGGACTCTGGGTAGTCATTTGTTAAGGAGCCCTCTGGCTACCCAGATTTTGGTGCTCCCCTGATCTGGTGATGTATGTAAATGGTAAAGTGTGTAGCAAGATTGTTAGCATAGTTGGAGCCCTGTCTATTGGATACCTTGTTTCTAATTTCTCTATGTTTCTATATCTTTCTGCATTGTTTAATTAAAGTAAGATTATTAACCCTTTTGAAGTTTTCCTTTGGAAAAGCAGATCAAGAACCTATGCTAGCAGCCCACCCTGTGTGCTAGTGTGGTTGCTAATAGAGCGCCCATATACTTTCTTGGGGAAACCTGTGGGTTTGTGGTCAGTATGGTTGGCTATATCTTCCCTTTAATTGGACTGGTCATTGTACTTGGGGAAAGCCATATGTACCAGACTGTATTTTCAAAACATTGCCAGGTACACCTGCTAATTGGGACACATACAGGCATAGACACTCTGCCCCACATAGTGCGTAGTGGTACCATCCTTTGGCCCCTTTTTCCCCACAAGCAGCTTCTATTGTGACTCAAAACAAGCTTATTGCTCTAGAGGTGCATACTGCTAAAGCACTGAATTCTACTTATTGCTTAATAATCAGGTTGGACAACTATGTACTGTAGTCTTGCAAAATCATATGGCTCTAGACCTCCTTACTGTATCTCAAGGAGGAATGCATGCTATGCTGCATACTGAATGTTTTGTTTATATACTTGATGCCCAGCACAATGTTTGTGTGGCCCTTAAAGAATTGCAATAGGAAACTTCTCAGATCACTGCCCTTTCTTGGGACCCTGTTGCTGAGTACTTGCCAGTACTTCCTGGGGGTGGAAAGCCACCCTCTTGACCTTTTTAGGTCTTGTGGCCCCTTTGGTAGTTTGTTGTTGTAGTTTATATTGTTGCTGTGGATTATGGATGCAATGTTCCAGTTTCCTGGCTTGAGGACCCCAAAAGGTGTATTCTATTTAGATTGTAAGGGCCAGGATCCTGGAGGGGTATGTAAGGTGGATTTTAGTGTGCAAGGTGGATTTGTATTATTCTTTTTCAGATAATTTTTCCCCAGGCTCCTGGCCTGAAAAACAGTTTTACTAGGCTTGCACGTCATTATGTAACCTTGTAAAGTATGAACATTTGTGCTTAAAGTCATAAACACGTACTGTGTGTGCACTATGCTGAATTGACATGATACTGCTAAAACTCAATGTAACCTTATGAAGTTACTCCTTGGCAAAATATTTTCTTTGTTTGTTACCCTATAAATCAAGTGGGCACTGGCTAAGGGGTGCGGGTGCTTTTCCTCACTCCTCCTTGCCAGCTCCCGCTTGCTATGAATCCCCTGTCTGTTGCTCCATTGTCTCAATTTGGTTTGACTGAATTCGGTGTGACCCTGCCTGGAGCTGAGCTCCTGCATTATAGCTGTGCTACATTTTGACCTAGTGACATTGCTACTCTATCTCAAAGAGATCAAAAAAGAGGAAAAGAACCTATATGTACAAAAACTATATGTAGCAGCAGAATTGGAAACTAAATGAGGTGCCTCTTAATTGGGGAATGGCTGAGCAAATTATGGCATATGAATATGATGGAATACTTTTGTTGTATAATAATAATGAAGAGGGTTGGTTTCAGAAAAACCTAGGAAGACTTGTATGAGTTGATGTAGGGTGAATTGAGCAAAACCAGGAGAACAATCTACACAGTAACTGCAATATTGTAAAGATGGTCAGGGGGGCCTGGGCCATAGAGGAGTGGCTAGATACGAGGGACGGCAGGGTGGTAGAACTGAAAGGATTTAGTGACTGATTAGATGAGTCAAGGTAGAGGAAGGAGTCAAGACTTGTAATGAGACCTTAAACACAGGAGCCTGGGTGAGTAGTGGTATGACCAGAATGGTGAGGTCAAAAGAAAAGGTAAAGTCTAAGGACATAATGAGCTCAGTTTGGACCATAATGAGCTGGAAGTGTCATGGGCCATACATAGGGAGGCATCCTGGAGGGCGCGTGCATGTGTGTGTGTGTGTGTGTGTGTGTGTGTGTGTGGTCAAGCTCAGAGAGGTCATAGTTGGAAATGTAAACTTGGTAGGTGTGATGGGGTCTAGCAATATACCTAGACCCCATCAGCTTGCTCAGGTGGTTTCCATGTGGAAGAAATGAGGGAGCAGATGACATCTCTCCATATGGAGGATTCTAGGACGCTACTACTAGGAGAATTGTGATGACATGTAAGGGAAGCGCCTTGGAGAAAGTGAAGCTTGCGTAGATATTTTGTTCTGGCCAGTTAGCCACATGGGGGAAGGGGAGACTCTTGATCAGGGGTGTGGAACACTTGTGGGTAAAATGGTACAAATGCATTTGAGGACCTTATGCCAGCTGACGAGGTAGTACCTATGACAATAGGAAACCACCAAATGAAAATGACACTAGTAGGAAATTGGACATTTTATCTGAGGGCCCTCCTCACAAACAGCTAACACTTCATAATGGTTTCAACACAATGGACATCTCAAACTACATGGAAGATGCATACCAATACAAAATATCACTTATAGGACAGTAGGAAATACCACTTACTACACCCCTGACTAGTAAGCAGAAAGGCGCACATACATTCAGCCTTTCTTAGACATCCCATTGGAAGGAGAGGGGATATGACCTTTTAGCTTGACCGAAATACAACAGAAACTTACCAAATGGAACAACAGTTGTTTTAGGCATCACTGAGAGGTACTGCAGATGATTAAAGACTCTGCAAAGGGAGAGCCACACCAATACATCAGTATTGGACAAAGAATTACAGGATATTGGACAGAATGAGAGGAAATTAAAAACCTTTGCAACATCTTTTCATACATAAGTAACATTCTTGGCCTACAGAAGACCTGTCTTCTTGAGAGGCCATTAGGAAAACCTAAACTGCAGACTTCTCTGGTACATCAAGGACTTTTATAAAGATATTTTAATGCTTAAAGTGATATTAATGATTCTGTGTACTACTCTAATCTAAGCACCACAAGCATTGTGTTTAGAATTATTATATCGGGGGCAGCTAGGTGGTACAGTGGATGGAGCACCCACTCTGTAGTGAGGAAGACCTCGGTTCAAATCCATCCTCAGACGCTTGACACTTACTAGCTGTATGACCCTGGGCAAGTCACTTAATCACAGTTGCTTCACCCCCCAAAAAAGAACTGTTATATGGATTGTTTTAATGATCATTGTAATCTTCATTATGGATTTGTAAGGAGGCAGACTGCCCTAATTATGCCAATTATAGGGTGGCATGCCCTCCAAGAGAATACTGAGATACCAATGAAAGAAAGTCTCATACCAGCTTGGTTTTTTTAGGGTTAATTAGGTTAATTGAGGGAGTGTACTCACAGGAGGCCAATCATCCTAGGCAGCAGCAGGATAAAGTAACATCATGGATGCCCATACCAATCCCAGGCCAGGCCAGGTATTATATAGAAGCAGAATAAAGAAGGCATGGTACCAGGATGGCCCAGGGTCACATGCAAGTATTCCCATGGGATAGTTGGAGCTCTTCTTGTTATTTACATTTACTCGAGGTCACATTCCTATTGTGGCTACTCCTGTACAAGATTATCCTAGATGGAGGTAATCAGCAGTCAGAGGGTAGAACATAGTGGGAAACAAATATATTAACTTAGCGTGAGCAATTCAATTGTGTTTTAGCCTGCATTTGGTGATTAAGTACTTGCTATGAAAGTTGTATTTTCCATAAAAAGACAAGCATTTGAGTGTAGTTTGGTAATGATGTGCATGTGTATGTCCCAAATCTTGTAAACAACTGAAAAACACTTGCTAATGAATCTTGGGAAATTAAATCTTGATGGGTGGTTTCCTTTTATCATTAGCTTAGGTTATTGATCGCCAATAAGAATTTGGGTATACCTAAGGATATTTTCCTTAGCCAGAACCATAAAAACTACCAGAGGCCTTAGCCATTAGCCTGCTCTATCCTGTGACCAGGATAGATTCCTGCATTCCTCAAACTTGGAAATTCCAGTCTCCTGTGTTTGTGCAAGAGCAGTGATGATTGATGGAGACTTGACAGAATGCCACTTCTGAGGGAGATATATGGCCTCTAGCTGAGCGGAAAGGAAACCTTGTGAGCACTGGTACAAGACATGTTTTGGGGGATCTTTAAGAGTCAGGTTGGTGATTTCCTATAGGAGCTGATGTTTACATTGTTGAATAGATAATTGTATGCTGTCAACCAATAAAGAGTGATTGCATGTATTGGTGAATGTCTGTCACATTAGCCAACATGTGTAGTGGTAAATCAGCTTGGTGTGTGCACAGTGCATTACATTCCAGCCTGCTTCCATAATCATTCCCTCTGTATTTCTAACCTTCATTTCACTTACTATTTATTGACTCCTTCCTTGCTGTCTCAAGCATGCCCAGGTCTTTCTGATCCTTAAGAAACCCTCCTTTGATCCTATCATTTCTTTTAGCTATTCTAATGTATGTCTCTACTTCCTTTCACCAACTCCTACAAAAAGCTGTCTTCACTGTCTCCACTTCTTCAGTCATTGTCATAAAATTTTTCTATAGATGGATATGTTCTTTTGATCTCCTTGTTTCAGTATGAATGAGGTCTTGGATTTTTTCTATACTTTTGGTATCTTCTCCTTCTTTAGATACTTTGAGACTCAGTACCTGAAAGCGCTCACAATCATGGCACTTTTATCACACTTCTCTGTTTCTGCTTGATCTGTTCTGTCTGCTTGTCTGTCCCACCTTTCTCATCTTGACCGGTCATTTCTACGTCACCTAGAAACACTGCTGTAACTGGGATGCTAGAGTCCAAGGACCAATACTTGTCTCTATTGTCCTTCATGGTGAAAGCAGTATGTTATAAACAAATTTTCAAATCTTTTTCATTTTCATTAGGTTTATTGCTCTTCCATTTTCATCCTTAAATGCCCTCAGGATGACTTTGCTTAGTTAAGTTACTTGCTAAGTTTTCTTTACTGAAATTAAAAATTTTTTGGTTCAATTTGATTTTATTTTCAGCTCCAAATTCTCTCCCTTCCATCTTCCCCTCTACCAGCCAGTGAGAAGGTAAGAAAAACAAAGCCCATTACAAATATGGATGGTCATGCAAAATGAACTTCAATGTTAGTCATGTCCACAAAAAAACAAAGAAAATCAAAGAGAAGGAAGTATCTTCATTCTGTCTTCTTGAGTCCATCAGCTCTCTATTTGGGAAGCATGTTTCATCATGAGTCCTTTGGAATTATGGTTAGTCATTGTAGCTATCATAAGTCCTTCAGAATTATATTGGATCATTGTGTTGATCAGAGTAGCTAAGTCTTTCACAGTTGATTCTCTTTATAATATTGCTGTTATTGGGTACCTTGTTATCCTGGTTCTGCTCACTTCACTTTGTATCAGTTCATGTAAGTCTTCCCAGGTTTTTCTGAGAGCATCCTGCTCATCATTTCTTATAGCACAATAGGATATAGCACAGTAGATCATATACTACAATTTGTTCAACCATTCTACCTTTGATGGGCATCCTCTCAGATTCCAATTCTTTGCCACCACAGAAAGAGCTGCCAGAAATATTTTTGTAAGAATGGGGCCTTTATATTTCTGGGTCAAAGAGCATGCACTGTTTAATAGCTCTTTGCTTGTCAAGATTTCTTCAAACTTTCTAACCCCACTTCTGAGGTTTTACTCTCTCCAGTTTCTCTCTTCTCAGTAACTTTAATCACCCTAGGGATTCATAAATGCACTTGTGTTCTAAGCCACAATTGCTTTTGGCTGTCACTTCTCTTTGACTGGCAAGTTAGCCAAGCGTTTCTTATTTTTAGTTGCCAAGGCTGGTGATCAGTAGAGGAGAATTTCAGCATTCAGGATCTTGGAGGTGGGGCAGTTTCATGTGGTGGGGTAGGCCAAGGTGTGCTCTTTCCTGTGTGTGTGTGTGTGTGTGTATGTGTGAATGTGGTGGGTGTATGTGTGAATGTGGTGGGTGTACGTGTGAATGTAGTGGGTGTATGTGTGAATGTGGTATGTGTACATGTGTATGTGTGAGTGTGGTGTGTGTGTATGTAAGAGGGCATGTATATTTGTGTATGTCATGTATGGGTATGTGTGTGTGGTGTGTGTATGTGTATATGGTCTGTGTGATTATATATATATGTGGGGGGGTATATGGTATGTGTGTGGTGCATGTGGTATGGGGATATGTGTGTACATATGTGTTGACCACTGCTTGGGGTGGACAGGATGAGAATAGATAATGGAGAGAAAGCAGACATACTCAATTTTTATTTTGCTTCTCTTTTCTTTGCCAAGACAAATGATCTTTGACCTGGAAAATACAGAGCAAAATTGACGAAAAAGGACATTAAGCCCAGATTTGAAGGGAGATAGTTAAAAAGCCTCTAGCTGCTTTCAGGAATTCAAGTCACTAGGCCCGATGAGTACCACCCCCTCGTCTGGAAAGAAATGAAGTGGCCCATGTGGCTGCTGAGCTATATGGGGAAAAGGGATTGCTATGGGGGTTTCTCCCCCAGAGTGGGGTGTGTGCTCCCCTTTGCCTTCACACTATCAGCTATCTAGCTTCACTTCAATTGTGTTCAAAATTTTAACAATACTAATAATCACAGCCAGCATTTACACAGCACTTTAAGGCTTGCAAAGCACTTTACAAATATGATCTCATTGCATACAACTACCCTGGGAGGTGAGTGCTATTATGATCCCCATTTTACAGATGGAGAAACCAAGGCAGGCAGGGCTTAAGTACTTGCCCATGGTCACACAGCTAGTCTGAGGCCAGAGTTGAATTTAGGGAGATGAATCTTCCTGACTTCTGGCCTGGTGCTCTATCCAGCTAGCTGTCTTGTGGTGCCCCTTAGCTACCTCTAAAACATATTAAAGTGAACATTTTAGAAAGGAAGTATTTTTACAGATTTAACACTACTACAATAATTAGCTCATTTTAAGCCTATATAATGGCCCATCAGGTCCCTGTGGTTCCCTTTTCTATGGTTTGAGGGAATTTATTTTCTGGATGAAAAGGTGTGAGTTCAATCACAATCAATTGTTCTGACCCCTTGATGAGGTAGAAAGGAGTGCTCGAGGAAGATGGAGCAAGCAGGATGTAGTATGTGAACAGCCAGAAAAAGTCATCAAAGAAGACTATGCATTGAAGCCCCCACCATGGACTTACCTGTGTGTTTTCACAAAGCACCCCCTCACCTGATATTCCAGAACAACTCTTCCCCTCCCCCTTTCCTATTCTCTTTGCTTATCTGTATGATAAAGGCACCTCCAGACTACCTGATTTCCCAGGCATTCCCTATCCCCCCAAACTGCATTTAGATCAGACTCCTAACCTGACTAATCGCTCTGTTTCTCCCATGTGGAAACAGGGTCAGCTTGGGTGTATCACCCCAATAAATGCATTTCTTTAAGTTGGAGCCTGTCTGAGTGAATTTGAGTTCTTTCAAGACACTAGGATTCACACGTCTTTACCACATCACCCTCCCCCTTCTAACCTTAGGAAAATTCCTAACATTTAGGCAGAGGTTGGGCTGTCTTCCTAAACTGACAGTTATATAGATTTCTAGTTTTCTCTGACTTCTTTGCAGTTAAGGCAAAATTCAATTTCCTGGAACCCTTTGGGTAACAAACCAATAGATGATATTATAGTTTCTATGGAGAGACAGGCACTAAGGAAGGGAAGTCCCCTTGTCTTGGGAGTTTGCTCAGCTAGGGAGTAGGGCTTAAGGCTTCTGCTCTGAGATGCCTGAAGGGCTTTAGGGTTCAGTCTTACCTTTGTCTTTTTTTCCTTGCTGCCCAGGGCTGCTGCTGATTCTTTACAGCTCAACCCCTTTCCTCTCCACTGCTAAACCTTGGGAGTCTCTCACTGTTGAGAAATAGTTCCTCCCTTTTGGACAAATTTCTTAGGGCTGACCAGTTCTCTTGGGATAATCGTGATTGGTTCATGGAGGTACAGAAGCCCTGTTCACACTCAGGTGTGATTAACTGCTTCAATTAAGAAGTGTTCTTAGCTGAAGAAAGCAATGAATTACCTTTAAATGGAGTGGGTGCCATTCAAAGGATGTCATCTTTACACAGATGTTGAATCTGTGTCTAAGGAGGTTAAGAATGAACCAAGCTTTGTCAGCCAGATTATCCTGATTTCCCTTTTTTGACAGGGTAACTAAAATGACAGACCAGGGCATATAGTCAATAGAGTTGGCCGAGATTTTAGCGAAGCATCTGACGAAGTGTCTTATTCTTTGGAACTTCCATATTGCCAGCAATTGGGCAGCTAGGTGGTGCAGTAGATAGAGTATTGGGCCTGGAGTCAGGAAGACCCGAGTTCAAATCTGGCCTCAGACACTTACTAGCTGTGTGACCCTGGGCAAGTCACCTCACTCTGATTGCCTCAGTTTCCTCATCTGTAAAATGAGCTGGAGAAAGAAATAGAAAACTACTCCAGTATCTCTGCCAAGAAAACCCTAAATGGGGTCACGGAGAGTCAGACACGACTGAAAATGACTGAACAACAATAGCAATCACCATAAAGAACCCAACCATAATTCTAGTCAGTGTTTCTCCTGCTTGACTCCTCACTCTCACTTACCTACATATCCAATTGTTGCCACCATCACAACATCTCCTGTATACATTTCCTTCTCTTCACTCATACAACCACTACCTGCTCACCCAGACTATTGCGGCAACCTCCTACTTGGTTTACCTGTCTCAAGTTCCTCCTAACTCTAATACACACACAGCTGTCAAAGTGAGATTCCTAAAGCACAGCTTTGATTCAGTAAACTCCAGTAGCAGGATCAAATATCAAATCCTCTCTTTGACCTTAAAAGCCCTTCCCTACCCCATCTTTCCAGGTTTCTTACCCATTGCTTCCCTCCAAGCACTCTGTGATCCAGCAATCCTGGACTCCATGTCCTTGTTTCTCATGGTCAACACCCCATGAACCATCTCTGTGCCTCTTTGTTGTCTGAACCCCAGCTCAGATACCACCATCTTACCTAGTCATGTATAGATAAGATCATAGGATCCGAGCTCTAGGGCAGAAAGGGACTTCAGAGCTCATTGAGTCCAACTCTATGTTCTAGAGGAGAAAACTGAGACCCAGGGAGATTAAAAGACATAGCCTAGGTCATATAGAGAGTACGCAGCAGAAATGGGATTTGAACTCCTGATATAGTGTTTCTTTTTTTTTATTTTTACTTTGGGTTATTTTATTTTTTTTGAGATTTTTTATTTTTAGTTTACAGCACTCGGTTCTACATAATTTTGGGTTCCAGATTTTCTTCCCCCCCTGCCTCCCCAAGACGTCATGGAATCCGATATATCTTCTATGTGTAACTTTGCATTGAACTTATTTACATACTAGTTACATTGTGAAGAATTATGACCAATGGAATGAATCATGAAAAAGAAGAAACAGAACCAAAAAAACCCCCAAAACAAAAACAAAAGAGAAAAAAAAGGGAAAAAAAGGGCGAGCATAAAGTGTGCCTCAATCTGCATTCAGACTCCATAGTTCTTTCTCTGGATGTGGATAGCATTCTCCATCATGAGTCCTTTGGAGTTGTCTTTGCACCTTGTGTTGCTGAGAAGAGCAAAGTCTATCAGGATTAGTCCTCACAGTATCCATATATCCGTGGTTGTGCATAATGTTCTCCTGGTTCTGCTCCGCTCACTCAGCATTATGATACAGTGTTTCTTCCTCTAAGGTTGCCTTCCATTTACTCTCTGCATATTTTGCCCATACCTATTTATGTACATGTTGTCTTCCCTACTGGAATATAATTTTTTACAGGCAAAAAAACTGTTGCTGCTTTTTTCTTTCCACTAGAGATCTGCTCCAGAACAGAATGTTTTTTGATTAATTGATATTGCCTTTTTGGACAAGAAAGACCTATGGGTTAGGCCAGGGGTTGGGAAACTGTGGCCTCGAGGCCACATGTGGCCTTGAAGCCGCAGGTTCCCCATCCCTGGTAGGCCATAATAAAATGTGCTGAGTTAGGAACAAGTTGAATGACTGTACTTCAAGAGTTAGCATTAATGGGTTTCTGTTAATACAGAGCAAAGTCTGTGGTAGAGTGCTGTAGGGAGGGGCCTGTCCTTGGCCCTAGACTGTTTTACATTTGGATTTATAACTTGGACAGAGGCCTCCATGACATGCTCATGCAATTTGCAGAGGACAGAAAGCTGGAAGAAGGAACAGCCAACTCTTTGGATGAGAGAGTCATGATCTCCAAAGATTGTGCTTCTAACAAAGGGACCTTCCCTGATGATTGGGGGCTTTATCACCTTTATCGATCGTTCTCTGATCACCCTCTTATATTTGTGACCTCTGTTATCTGGGTGGGGGTGGTGGGGTTAACTTGCTCAGGTGTCAGGAATCAACAATTAGCATAAACCTGTTGATTCATAATCTGTGGTATAATGGAGAGATCCTTGAATGTGAAGTCAGAGGACCTAATGACCTTGGCCAAGTCACCTTTTCTGTGGAGTCTTTGTTGAAACTCTTCCAGCCTAAAGCAATTGCTTTGTCCTCTGACGGTACCTAATATTTAACTGCTTGTTCCAAATAATTGAGTGCTGGATTGAATTCAGACTATTTTGTGGAAGGACTTCATCTGTCCTGCCTTCCCAACTGATTCTTTAGCTTTCATGTGTTCCCCTCCCCTGCCCATCCCTCCCCAACAGCCCCTACTCCTCTCCCTGCAGCCCAGTCACCCAGGGCTAGTCTTAGTGCACAGACCATACTTCAGGAATGCTTATTGCCCCATAGGGCCAGAGGAAAGAGTCAGTGGTTGGAGAAAGAGAGAAGTGGTTGGGGCAAAGATGGAGAAGCCTAGCCTAGCCAGAGCTTAGGGTCACTGTCTTTCCTGGGGCCTTTGCCATTTGAGAAAAATGGAGCCCTAATTGTTGAAGTTCTGGACTGAGTGCCCACTTTACTTTTGCATATGTTCCAGATATCCTTTATTGGAGTATCTATGTTTTATTGTACAAAGGAGAAGGTATTACCTTTTGAGTCCTTAATAATCGTAGCTGAAATGTGTATAGGACCTTACAGACATTGTCTCATTTGATTTTCAGGACAGTCTTGGAAGTAGGTCCTATTGTCCTGCTTTTGCAGATGAGCAGATTGAAACTCAGAGAGGGTGGGTAACTGCCCACAGTCACACAGCTAATAAGTGGCAGAGACGTCTCTCAACTTCAAGATTAGTATTCTGATCACTAAAGCATGTTTTCTCTCATCTAAGAGAGGTAGATAGGCATAGCCCTTACTCAGGAAGAGCAGCATTAGGGACTAGGAGACCCAGACCCAAATCACGAATGTTATGTTTAGGATTTAGTACCTGATCTTTCTGTAGGATGGATAGACTGGGCTAGGGAAGGCCAGTATTTGATATGTGCACAGGTATTCTCAATCTGGTCCAAGCGATCATGCAAAGGACCTGGTATTGTATGATGATAAAAACTCTTCTAACTGGTTTCAGAAATTTGGAACTATGCCCCCAAAGTTATTAAACTGCACATACACTTTGACCCAGCAATACTGGGTTTATACTCCAAAGAGATAAAAAAAGGAAAAGGGCCCATGTGAACAAAAATATTTATAGCAGCTCTTTTTGTGGTGGCAAAAACTGGAAACCGAAGGGGTGTCCATCAATTGGGGAATGGCTGAACAATTTACGATATATGAATATGATGGAATACTATTGTGCTATAAGAAATGAGGAAGGGGATGATTTCAGAAAAATCTGGGAAGACTTGTTTGAACTGATGCGAAGTGAAGTGAGCAGAACCAGAACGATTTATACAACTAACAGCAATAATAAAGACCAACAACTCTGAAAAATTTAGGAATCTTGATCAGTGCAATGGCCAACTACCATTCCAGGGGACCAATGATGATCCATGTTAACTACCTCCAGACAGATGGACAAATGGATGATGAACTGAATATGTAGGCTGAGACATTCATTTTTGGACGTAGCCAGTGTAGGAGTTTGTCTTGGTGGACTATGCACATTGGTTACAAGAGTTGGATTTTTGTTTTTCTGTTTTTCTGGTGGGGAGCAAGTAAGAGGAAGGGAGAAGAAATGTTTTTTTAATTGAAAAAAAGTAAAATTTTAAAAATTGGATGCAGACCCTGGAAGAGCTTATGACTCAGGTCACTGAGCCAGAAGTGAGTGGGTATACACAGGTGTTTGCTGAAGCCAACTTTAACTGACTTGAGAGCCAATTGTTAAATTTACAGTGTGAGCATTTACATTTCAGAAATCACTACAAACCAGGACTTGAATTAAGAAAGTGTTAGCAAATTAAACTTAAAAGGCTGCGTGCATACATTTTCCCAGTGACTGGTTATTAAATGTTTACCAGCACACCCCTGTATAAACATTGCCTTAGCTCCACAGGAGGGCTGACTCAGGGAATGAAATCATCTGAAGACTGGAGGCCTGGGGACCATAGACTAATTATGATAACAATAATATAAACAACAACAGGCACTTATATAGAGTTTTAAGGTGTGTAAAGTGCTTAATATCCGTGATCTCATTGGAACCTCCCTGGGTATATGCCAAGGGGAAGCCATGAGTCTCACTGCCATTGTACTTTAAGTCTGAGACCACCCTTCCCATGGACTCTGTGTATTTGTGGGAGAGTACAACTCCAGTTTCCAGGAAAGTGTTTTGTACCAAGTGTTCTTGCTGTATTTTTCTTTTCTAAAAACACAAACAATAATAATGACTTCTTCAGCCATTCCTAAGGGGCTTCCCTAAGACTTATAGGCCTCACATGGAGGTGACTGTGAAAACTGGGAAAGGATACTGTACCGCTCTCTTAGACAGTGACCATCATGTTCAAGTCATCTCAAGGAAGTACTTATCTAGTGTCATGAAGATTTTGGCCTAGGAAGATTGAGTAACAAAGACTCTCTGTATTTGGAATACCTTGAAGTCACTTTAGATATTTCTGTGATCAACAAGGCAATGGGGGTTTTGGGACTGTGTCATGCCCAGACCCAAACTGTATAAATGGAGTGTTACCTTTGCAATCAAGTCTAGTTTATTGAAGATACTAACAACATACTGCAAACAACAGCCTGGGACCTACTACCTGCACACATTGGCCATCCATGCAGCTTACACAGAAGTCAACAGGAGGGTGAATGTTATCACAGTGAACAACATAAGAGTCCTGAGCTTTTAACTTCTGAAGTAGATCCAGAGAAATTTGATTTTGCAGATTTTCTGGGAATCAGAGGAATAGAAAGAAAGATTGTGACAGAAGCTTAGCAAGATGACATTTTTTTTCTTACTGCATAAATGGGATTCAGGTTGTGCCCAAGGAGTGACTCATAATGTCCAACTTACCAACTCATAACCATTCCAGAAAATACCCGCAAAAATTACTTTGTCTATAGATAAATGATTCCAGAAAACACTTTAGAATTAGTGATTAATTATTGCAGAGCCCAGTGGCCTACAGGCATTGTTTAAAGCAATAGTACAGAAGAAGAATGGAAAGTTCTGTGTATTCCGACTACTACAACTTGAATAAAAGAGCCAAGGTAGACCATTATGCTATATAAAAAGTATGGAAGCCCTGATTGTTTGGTAGGCAGCCAGTGGTTTTCTGTATTAGATCCATGCAGTGGCTGCTACCAAGTCCTTATGGCAGAGGAAGACAAGGAGAAGACTTCTTTCATGCCTGGAGGCAGGAAGACCTGAGTTCAAATCCAGTCTCAGACATATACTAGCTATGTGACTCTGGGCTTAACTCTGTTTACTTCAACAACCCTCAAGGATACCCAAACAAAAACTCATTTGTTTGGGTAAAATATCACAGCATAACATTTTTTTAATCTTATTAGTTACTTTAAGGGAGTACCTCTCTCTCTCTCTCTCTCTCTCTCTCTCTCTCTCTCTCTCTCTCTCCCTCTCTCTCTCTCTCTCTCTCCTCTCTCTCTCTCTCTCTCTCTCTCTCCTGTCTCTCTCTCTCTCTCTCTCTCTCCTGTCTCTCTCTCTCTCATAGGGGAGTAGCCAATTAGGGCCCAATCCTCAGAGCATGTTCAGATTTGCTTTCTTGGGATTTGGGCAATCTCCTTGCCTGGTTCTAATCCAACATATGGAACTTTGGGTGGTTATTTTCTCCCCCAAAATGACTAAAGAATTGTTACTGTGTGATGATGAAAGGGCTTCTAATTGGCTGCTCAGACAATTAAGAAGAACCAATGACTTAGGAGGTTCTGAGCCCAAACCAAGTTCACATAAAAAGGGACAACCTGATAATCTTTCAGTCCCTTCTTGTGGCATATAAGGCAAGAGCTGTTGTGAATTGCTAGGTGGGGTGAAATGTGGCTGTCTTGTCTCTTGACCAGTCATTGTTATGTTCTTGAATGCGTAGTACCCCTGTTTCTTTTGTGTTTATTCTTTCTTGACGTTAGGTGAATGAATCTTCTGAGATGGAAGTGCCCAGATGTCCACGTGAGTTCAGAGGTCCCACCAGCAACAAGAGCTGATAGCGGGGTCCCCTAGAGGTAGAGGCTCTGGCTGGGAGGGGTCAATGACAGAGGAAATGCCTGTGGATGAATGTAGAAAGACAGTTGCTCTTGGGTGACAGTGGCTTCAGTGACTGTGATCCCTTGTGACAGAGAGAAGTGCAGGCTATACACTATAGAACTATATGGATCCCCAGAGCCCAGCAGAGATGGACACTTAAAGGGAACTTCTTGAAGATTCCACAGAGGGAGAAAATGACTTTAATAACAGGTGCCTTTTTATATTACCTCATCGCTCAGGTTAAAGCAAATATCTAGGTTTGAGAATTTTTGAAAAATTGGTAGTCAAGTAGTCATGGTTCTGCCAGCAGACAAGCAAAGCATATATTTACATACACACACACACACACACACACACACACACACACACACACAGAGTACACAGCAATATAAACAATATAAACAGACATTCATTCCCACAGACGCCAAGAAATTTACCTAGCATGAAGGTAAGGGAGACACGTGGGGGAGGGAGCACACTCAAAGTTGGGGTTCAGGTGGCAAGATTATGCTAAAGATGGTACTGATTGAGAGCAGATAATTGGTGCCACATGTAAGAGGGGGCATTCCTAATCAGACCCAGATGTGGCAGAAAAGTTGAGGGGGGAGGTCAGGTGAGGCTTGGGTGGGGAGAGTTTCCTTATTGAGACCAGAAACTGGTGGGAGAGTCTAATATTAACTGTCTGAGAAGAATTGACGTAAGGCCCCTACAGTAAGTCCAATCAAAAATCTGCAAGCCTTATCTGCCTGACACAGGATTAATAGTGTCTGTCTTTGTTTATATGTTTCTATGGGCATTAGGACTACAGCCAAGAGATGGAAGATCTTGTTTGTGGAACAGCCAGGAGGTCAGTGCCACTGGATGGAAGAGTACACATTGGGGAGTAAGGTGTAGAAGACTGGAAAAGTAAGAGGGGGGCTAGGTTATGAAGGGCTTTGAATGCCAAACAGAGCATTTTGTATTTGATCCTGGAGGCAATAGGGAGCCACTGGAGTTTAGTGAGTGAGTGTGTGTGTGTGTGTAAATTATATGGTGAGATCCGTGTTTTAGGAAAATCACTTTGGTGGCTGAATGGAGGATGGACTGGAGTGGAGAGAGTCTTGAGGCAGGCAGACCCACCAGCAGCTACTGCAATAGTCTAGATATGAGGTTGAAGGCCTGTACCAGAATGGTGGCAATGTCAGAGGAGGGAAGGGGGTCTATTCAAGAGATGCTGCAGAGGTGAGATGGAGGTGCAGAGGTGAGCCCTGGAAGCCTTGGCTTGGATATGGGGGGTGAGAGAGAGTGAGGAGTCCAGGATGACTCTGAGGTTGTGAGCCTGAGGTGCTGTCCTCTACAGTAATAAGGAAGGCAGGAGGTGAGGAGGGTTTAGGGGGGAAGATGAGTTCAGTTGTGAACAAGTTGAGTTTAGGATGTCTACTGGACATTCAGTTTGAGGGGTCTGAAAGGCAGTTAGAGATGCGAGACTGGAGGGCAGCAGAGAGATTGGGGCAAGATAGGAAAATCTGAGAATCATCAGTGTAGAGATGGTCATTCAATCTGTAGGAGCTGATGAGATCTCCAAGGGAAGTAGGATAGAGAGAGGAGAGAAGAGGGCCCAAGAGAGAGCCCTGAGAGACACCTAGGGTTGGAGGGCATAATCTGGAGGAGGATCCAGCAAAGGAGACAGAAGAGGAGCAGTCAGAGAGGTAGGAGGAGAATCAGGAGAGGGAGGGGGGTGTCCCCAAGACCTAGAGAGAAGAGAGTGCCCAGGAGGAGAGAGCGATCAACAGTGTCCAAGGATGGAGGAGAATGAGGATGGAGAAAAGGACATTGGATTTGGCAACTAAGTAACTTTGGTAGTTGGTAACTTTGGAGAGAGCAGTTTCAGTGGAATAGTAAAGTGGGAAGCTAGATTGTAAGTGTTTAAGAAGAGAATGAGAGGAGAGAAGTGGAAACAGCTATTGTAGATGGCCTTTTCAGAGAGTTTAGCCACAAAAGGCAGGAGAGATATAGGATGATAGTGGGGATGGAACGAACATGGGAGGATATTTTTAGGATAGGGGAGACATGGACGTGTTTGTAGACAGTAGGGAAGGAGCCAGCAGACAGAGAGAGATTAAAAATAGGTGAAAGAATGGGGATGACAGAAGAGGCAACTGTTGGAGAAGATGGGATGGAATGGGATCACCTGAGCAGGCTTGGCCTTGGTAAGGCCACCTCGACATGTGAGTCAGGGATGAAGGAGGACATAATGACTAAAGGTATCTATGTGATATGAGATGAAGAAGAGGGAACTCATAGAAAATGGCCTCAATTTTTTTCCTGTAAAATATGTGGCAAATTTCTCTTCTGAGAGGATAGGGGGAGAGGGAACCATGGGAAGTTTGAAGAGGGATGAGAAGGTTTAGAAGAGCTGCTGTGGAGAGTGGGAGAGGAAGTTGATAAGGCAGGTAGAGTAGGATTGCCTGGCAGCAGTGAGGGCCCAGTTTCTCTAGGGTAGTTATTTTTAAGCCATTGTTATGACTAGACTTTTGCTCATTACATTCTCCAGACCTTTGAACACTTGGACTGTACCTCTCTGGCTAGTAGGCTAGTATTTGCATCACAAAAAGCTAAAGATAATCTATAGGACTACAAGATGAAGAGCTGGTAGATTCCTGAGTGAGGAGTAGAAGATTATAGATTTTGAGATGGAAGATATCTCAAAGATCATCTAGGCCAATTCCCTTATCCAGCAAATGGGAAAACGGAGTCCTAGTGAGGCCAAGTGAGCTGCTCAAAGCTGCATGAGCAGCAAGTGGCAGAGATGGGATTTGAACTCACATCCTCTAACTTTCGATCCAGCCAGCCCTCTGTGCACAGTGTGGCCATTTCTTAATGGAGCCATGCTGGCTCTTTAACACCATTACTTTCTTTCTCAATATTTACTAGCCATTCCTTTAGTAATATATTCTAGAATTTTGTCAGTGACCAGAGTCAAGCTTTACTTCTATTTTTTTTGTTGAAAATTCTTGACTTTTCCCCTTCCATATTCCTTAGGCATTTCTCCTTCAAGTTATTTAAAAGATCGCTGCCCATGGTTCAGCAATGGCATCTTCTCATTCTTTTATTAATCTGTGGCTAATTTGTTTTGCAACATGGACTCCTTTACCAGGCAGCCTGGTGAAGCCTGTGGAGGACCCCTTCTCAAAATGATGTCTTTCATTGCATAAAATAAAACCTAAAGGATTACAATGGAAACAAATGATATTGAAATATGGCTATAAAATAGTTTAAAAAGCAAGATCCCAGATCCCAGGTTAAAAATCCCTCCTCTGTGGCATATAGTTCATTGGGCCACATGATAAACTCATTGAATATATCTGATTGTTCTCTTATCTCCATATATTGGTTTCAACCAAGGGTGTGCTTATAAATGTTTAACAACCAGCTATCCAAAAAGCATATCATGCTTTTAAGTTGAATCTACATTATTGCCATTTTCTCCATTACTTTCTTAAGCCTAGACAACCAACAAAACAAGAAATCAAGCCTCAGTTTGTAGCCATTGTCAGTCTCAGAGGGGAAAATGCTCACACTGAAAATGAATGATCTGCTCTCTGGAGCTGGGCTGACTGGCTCCAGCCTGGCCCTGGGTGTAATGCAAAAGGCCCAGGATCGTGGTATGATGAAAAGAATGCTAGAATTGGAATCTGAGGACCTGAGTTTAAACCCTGCCTCTGCCACCTGGGTGACATCAGGCTAGTAACATAACTTCTCTGAGATTGCCTCATCTCTAAAATGAGAGGCATGAACCAGATGACATCTGAAGTCTTTTCCACAGCAGAGGCTGAGGCTGTGAACTCTCTTCCTGATGACCAGGAGATGGCAGCAGAGAGCAGCGATAGTTCAGTGGATTGCGGTGTCACTGGCAGAGGAAGACACAATGAAACCAACAGAGGACAGTGAAAGCACAGAAGCCACATGTGGTCATCTGTGTTCTCCACACATGTTCCATGCATTCCCTGGTCATGTTTTATATCCATGTGTCTTTCCACATGTATCCTCTGAATGTCTTCTCCCTTACTGGCTTTATGGACAGCCTGGAGTGGGAGGGAGAAATCACTCTGATCACTTCTTTTACTATGCTGTGTGTGATTCAGTCTTTTTTCCTTGGCACCTGAGTCCTCTAGTGGTCACTTGTGAGCATTGGTTTTGTGTGAGTGTTGCCCCATAAAGTGCCTCAAAGCTAGAACAGCTTTGGGAGGAGGAGCCAAATGGGAAAGGACCCCCAGGTATTACATTCACAAGGGTTTTCAAGACAGCTTGGAAAGTAACTGAGGGGGATTGATGTATTTGCCCGGTCAGCTTATTGACAGAAAGGATGAGTGAGCAAGAATGAGACTGGAAGATCAGGAGAGAGGGAAGGTCAAGAGAGATGGAAAGATCAGTAGAGACAGGAGAGACAGTAGAATCAGGAGAGACAGTGGGATCAGGACAGGTGGATGAGGACAGATAGGAGGATCAGGAGAGACAGCAGGGTCAGGAGAGACAGGAGAGTTAGGAGAGACAGCAGGATCAGGATAGAAGGATCAGGAGAGACAGCAGGGTCAGGACAGGTGGATTAGGAGAGACAGGAAGATCAGGACAGATAGGAGGGTCAGGACAGGAGTATCAGGAGAGGCCAGTGGATCAGGAGAGACTGGTGGATCATGAGAGACTGCAGGGTCAGGGGAGACAGGAGGGTCAGGAGAGATGGCAGGGTCAGGGGAGACAGGAGGGTCAGGAGATACAGGAGGATCAGGAGGCAGCATGGTCAGGACAGGAGGATTGGAAGAGACAGGCAGATCAGGAGAGACAGGAGGGTCTGGAGAGACAGCAGGATCAAGACAGACATGAGCATCAGGAAAGACAGTAGGGTCAGGAGAGACAGGAGGGTCCAGAGAGACAGCAGGGTCAGGAGAGACAGGAGGGTCAGGAGAGGCTTTGTTTCTTGAATAGCTAGGGAAGAGACCTTAGTAAGTGAGACTTGGAATTCATGTCCTGCCCTGGGAATAAAAGAGAGCTAGGGAATAATGGGGTGACCTTGAGCACTGTTCAACCCTCCGAAACAAGGTTAGAAAGGAATAGCTAAAGATAGTTCAGAGAGGGCTTGGCAGGATCTGAGGCTACTGTCTCAATTGGTACCTGTACAGGTTGGATCCTAAAGTAGAACTAGCTACTGCTGTCCTTAATATTATTAGGGTAACCTTGAGCACTTGGGAGGGTCTTTCTAATGCTATCATGAGCCTCTACCAGTACATGTTCCCCATTGATTATCAGTTGCTATCAATTAGCCAGCCATACTTAATCAACTTTTAGAAATAGGTATTTACTAAGATGGTATATTAAGAACAGTTGGTACAAAATATTCTCCCAAACCATGGGCACACTCTCTTACAAGTACATCAGCGTCCAGGGGAAAACAGGCTCAAACTTAGAAAGCACGTGTGGCAAAGGGGTAGTTCAGAGCTTCTGTTTGTTGGAAGTCCATTTCTTCTTTTCATGGAGTCCTCATTCTCCTTGACCTCTCTGTAGCCCTTGACACTGTTGATCATTCTCTCCTCCTGGATTCTCTCTAGGTCTTGGGGACACTCCCATCTCCTGGTTCTCTTCCTGCCTCTCTGACCACTCCTTCTGTCTCCTTTGCTGGATCCTCCTCCATATCATTCCCTTTAACCATAAGTGTCCTTCAGGGCTCTGTCCTGGGCCCTTTTCTCTTCTCCCTCCATACTACTTCACTTGGGGACCTAATCAGCTCCCAAGGATTGAATGACCATCTTCTATACTGAGGATTCTCAGATCTACCTTTCCTGTTCCAACCTCTCTGCTGACCTCCAATCTCCCATTTCCAACTGCCTTTCAGAAATCTCAAACTGGATGTCCAGTAGACATCTTAAACTCAACATGTCTACTACTAATCTCATTATATTTCCCCATAAAGCCTCCTCCCCTTCTACCTTATCTATTACTGTAGAGAGTAATGGCATCTTCTCATTCTCTCAGACTCCCAACCCGAGAATCATCCTGGATTCCTCGCTATCTCTCAACCCCCCCACTCCCCATATCCAATCAGTCATCAAATCCTCTCATTTCTACCTTCATAACATCTTTTATATAAGCTCCTTTCTCTCTTCTGACACTCTGGCCCCCACTCTGGTGCAGGCCCTCATCACCTCACTCCAGGACTATTCCAATAGCTGCTGCTAGGCCTTCTTGCTTCAAGACTTCCCCACTCTAATCCATCCTTCATTTGGCCACCAAAGTGATTTCCCTAAAGCATAGGTCTGACCATTTCACCTCCTTACTCAATAAATTGCAGTGGCACCTCCAGGATCAAATACAAAAAGCTCTGCTTGCTATTCGAAGCCCTTCATAAACCAGTCCCCTCCTACCTTTCCAGTCTTCTTACACCTTACTCCCCAGAATAAACTCTTTGATCCAGTGACACTGGCCTCCTGGCCTTTCCATGAACAAGACCCTCCCTGGAATGTTCTACCTCCTCAGCTCCACCTGCTGACCTCCATGGTTTCCTTTAAGTCCCAGATCATATCTCATCTTCTACAGAAATCTTTTCCCAATTCTTCTTAATTATACTGCCTTAATTATTTCCTATTTATCCTGCATATAGCTTGCTCTGTATATATTTGTTTTCATGTTGTCTCCCCCGTTAGACTGTAAGCTCCTTGAAAGTCTGGATTGTCTTTTGCCTTTTTTTTGTATCCCCAGTGCTTAGCAAAGTGCCAGCTACATAATAGATACTTAATAAATGTTTATCAACTATTTACTGTGATGGTGTAATTTTCTATTTGGTTACTCGTAAAGTCCTAGAGCTGCCTTTCCTCAATGTGTCTGGATTGTTCTTGGTTCCCAGTTTAGATGCAGCAGTCAGCCTATGCTGTTCTAGGGGCACTGCTGAGACACTGATGGAAAGTCCAAAATATTCTAACCTTTCAAAGTTCACAAAATTGATGAGTGGCAGAGCCAAGATGGTGGAGTAACAGGAAACAATATAACAACACTCCCTCACAAAACTCCTTGAACAGATCTAGAAAATCTGTCAGACTGAATCCTGATGGGGAAATCCAGAAAAAGTCGCAGTGAATTCTTTGTGACTCAGGTCAGCACAGGGAGGTGTGTAGGGATCTGTTTGAATCAGGAACATATTGATCTCTGAGCTCTTCAGTGCCCAGGCTCAGGCACCCAGGGAGAGACTGTGCATCAGGGCAAGAGGACATACTGCAATGAGGAAAGGTGCCAACTAGTAGCTTTGTCACTTACTACCCAGTCGTGGATTAGGTCTAAGCAAAACAAACTCTAATGATGTACAAAAATATTTGTAGCTCTTTTGAGGTGCCAAAGAATGAGAATCTGAGAGGGTGTCCATGAATTGGGGAATGGATGAGCAAGTTATGGTATATAAGTGTGATGGAATACTATTGTTTTAAAAATGATGAAGGGAATGGTTTCAGAGAAACCTGGGAAGACTTTTTGGAACTAATGCAGAGTGGAGTGAATAGAACCAGGAGAACAATTTATACAAATGATAATAATATTGTAAAGGCAAACAACTTTGAAAGAAATAGAGACTCTGATCAGCATAATCACAAACCAAGATTCCAGAAGACTAATGATAAAACATGCTACCCATTTCCTGATGAAGAGGACTCAGAGTGCAGAATGAGACAAAAAAAATTTTTTTGGACAAGGCTAATATGAAAATTTGTTTTAGTTGACTACATATGGTTGTAATGGACTTTGTTTTTCTTTAGTTTGTTTTCTTTAGTTCCCAGTTAGAAGGGTTTTGCAGTGGGAGGGTGAGAAGGCAGACTTTTGCTTATTAAAAAACATAAAATTTAATTAAAAAAGAAAACAAACCAAAGTTCATAAAGTCATCTGTCTCCTAGTCCAGGGGTATGGGGAGAGACAGAAGTTCTTCTTTTCCTTTCCTCTCCCCCCTACCCAAAGATTCCCTCTTGTGGGTGTGGTTGGAACTTCTGGTACACACACACACACAGGGCATGACTGACTCTACAACTAATTCTGATATACTTCTCATATAGCATCATCTCATTTCATCCAATTGCTTTCATTCCTTCCAAATTAAGGACTTTTTTGCATTTACTTTAATGCCTTTGACTGATTGATTTAGTGATGTGACTTTATCTGGTATTAGGGTGTAGAAAATCTTTTCAGTTTGTTTAAGTGGGCTGGGAGTGATTGATTGATTCAACTTACCCACCCCATTCCAAAGCCTCTACTATATAGAGCCAGTAGCCCAACAAAAGATAGTGGACTAGCAGCTTCCCAAATCCTTAAGCAAAGATGATCCTAGTCAATGATAGTCAGTGGAGAGTCCTGATTGTCCCCATACCTCTGTGGGAAGAAGAGGGGATGATGGGTCAAAAAGGAGGCACATTGTTGGTGGGAGGCAGATGATGGGTCCAGGTGATGCTATCTAAAGTTCTAGGGAACATCTCATAGACTTGGTCAAACTGCTGCTAAATGTGGCAAAAAACCAGCCTCAGCCTTTCCTTGAGTCTATTCCCTCTTCTGAGCTCTATCTGGAATCACATTCAAGGGTACAGACTCCTAGATTCCCCTTAGAGCTAGTAAGATGTTAAACTATTATTTCAAATAGCCTCCTCCTTCTGGCGACCCCAGGAATGGGTTCTTGTTCCTATACAGAATGAGAGGGAGTGACTTCTCATCCTTGCTCTCGAGTGTAGTTTGGGGAGTAACATGTCCGAATCATCTACTGAGATAGGAATGGAAAGAACTACCTGAGCCAATGAGCTAAGTCTCCAACTCCCTCATCAAAAGCAAAGGCCCTGCTATAAATATTTTTATAGCAGCTCTTTTTGTGGTGGCAAAGAACTGGAAACCAAAGAGATGCCCATCAATCAGGAAATGGCTAAACAAATTGTGTATACGAATGTAATGGAATACTATTGTGCTATAAGAAATGAGGAGCAGACAGACTTCATTATAACCTGGAAAGACATATGAACTGATGCTGAGTGAGAGGAGCAGAACAAGGAGATCACTATACATGATTACAGACACACGGTATCTGTAAGGACTAACTTTGATAGGCTTGACTCCTCTCATCAATGCAAGGTTCAAAAACAGCTCTAAAAGACCCATGATGGAAAAAGCTATGCAATCCAGAGAAAGAATTATGGAGTCTGAATGCAGATTGAGGCCAACTATTTGCTCTCTTTTTTTCCCTTCATTTTTGGTTTCATTTCTCCTTTCTCATGATTCATTCCATTGGTTATAATTCTTCTTTACAACTGGACTATTATGTAAATAAGTTTAATGTAAAGGTATATGTAGAACCTACATTGGATTACATGCTGTCTTGGAAAGGGAGGGGGGAGGAGAGGGAGGGAGAGAAAATTTGGAACCCCAAAACTTTTGGAACTGAATGTTGTAAACTAAAAAAAATAAATTTATTAAAAAAAGCAAAGGCACAAGCTGGTCCAAAATGACTGCACCTTGGAAATCTAAAAACTTTCTCATACCTCTCATTCACATTTCATCTCAGCACTGGGATCTCATTGATTGCTCCCAGCATCACTATTGATCAAACAGACCATATTTGGTTCCCCTCCTGGCAGTGGCCAAACTCTCTGATGCAGATGTTTCCCATAAACCCTCCCCCTCCTACCTTACCTATTGCTGTAGAAGGCAGGATCATCCTCCCAGTCCCCCAGGCTCACAACATAGGAGTCATCCTGGACTCCTCACTCTTTCTCACCCCCCATATCCAATGTGGTGCCAAGGCCTGTCGACTTCCCCTTTGTGGCATCTCCCCCTTCTCTTCTCTGACACTGCCCCCACTCTGGTACAGGCCCTCAGCACCTCGTGCCTGGATAATTACAATAGCTGCTGGGGTTGTGGGGAATCTGCCTGCCTCAGGTCTCTCCTCATTCCAGTCTCCCCTCCATTCAGCTACCAAAGGAATCTTCCTAAAGTGTAGGTCTGATCATGCTCAGCCCCCCTACCCAACCTGTACCAACTCAGTATACTCCACCAGGACAGACACATCTGAGCATAAGCTTCATGATCGAATTACACATGTATTTGTACAAAGCATCTCTCATTTCTAGAATGAACTTTGTCCAAATCTTTTTTGAAACATCCCCGCCCTTCTAGGCCCAATTTAGGCATCACTTTTTTCATGAAGTCTCTCCTGATCCTCTTAGCTAAAAGTATCCTCTTTCTCCTCAAATTTTCTTTGAGCCCTTCATCTGGATCTCTCCTTTGCCCTGGTCACAGCCTTTGTATCATTCTTATCTGTACATATGCCATACCACTCCCACTAGAATTTAAGCCATGTGAGGGCAAAGACTATGTCCCTTTTATTTTCAAGGCCCTAGCACTCAGCACAAACTTGTATACAGTAAACATTTAATAAGTGCTTGATGACTTGAATTGAAGTGGACTTTGAAAGATTAATACCTGCATGAATAAGTCCTATGGATAAGAGGCCAGTTACTAGAACTAGCAGCAAGGCTGGCCAGATGCTCAGCAACAGGAGCTCTAACTTGGGTGGTTTTACACTTCTCTTGTCTAGTTCTGGAGAGATTCCCTATCCCAGCATGGGGCTGGGCTTGTTGGAATGGGAAAGGATAGGAGAAAGGGGGCTTTAAAAGAGCTCCAGCCAGGAGAACTGGGGCACGTTTTGTAATATAGAGGAACAAGAGGGCTACGGAAGTTCTGGCCAAGGCTCTGCAGGGAGAAGAGTCATGTCTTGGACTGCATTCCAAAGACTCCTGGGTTATTCTATCATTCTATTGTTACAAAGTAAATTTCTGATGAGAGAGTCCATTATTGGCACACATCACCTTCCTTCATTGAAGTATGAATATCGATGGCTCAGGTGAATACCACATGCATTTAACACATTGTTCTTCAAGGAGAGTCGGGTGTCATGAAAGGGTTTGACATTAATTAGAGGGAAGAAAATTTGGACTCTAGTCTTCCCTAGCCCCTACTCTGTGTGATCTTGGGTAGCTCACTTCCCACTTCCCATCTCAAGGCTTCTCTACAAAATTAGGTGGTTAGATCCGATGATCTCTTAGGGCTCTTCCAAACTCTGACATTCTGTGACAGAAACTATGCTTCTATATGAATCCAAACATGTGGATTTAATTGGAAAAAATACAGTTGGCCATCTATGTGCTTCTAAATATCCAGATTTGTTCTGTCCTGAGCCCCCTTCTCTTTTCCTTCTTCATTCTCTCTTTTGACCTCATCAGTCCTCATGGCTTCATTTATCCTCTCAATAAAGCTAACTCCCATATCTAGTGACTATCACCAGAATTGCTTATTTGGCTATTTCCAAATGGATGCCCTGTAGACACCTCAAACTCAATGTGTCCAACACAGAATTCAGTATTTTCCCCTCACCTCTGGCATACCCCTCTTTCAATTGTCCTTATTATTATTCCTCCCTCAATTTCCTTATCTGAGGGTTCAGCCTTCTCAGTGGCATCCTTGGCTTTTCCTTCACATATTCCCATATTGTGTCTACCTCCACGACATCTTTTGCATTTCCCTACCCACAGAGCCACTGCTCTAGTTCAGGCTTTGGTTGCCTCTTGCCTGAAGTAGATTTAGTTCTACCTCTTTGCAATTTCTCCCCCGTTGCTTATCATTTCCTTTTCCCCCCTTCTCCTCAACTCACATTTCCCTGGTGCTTTCTGTAACTATCTTCTTCTCTGCCCTTTTCTCAAATCGTCTGTTGATGATCTTCATTTCATCCTGTATATATCTTGTTTATATGGGGTGCTCAGGGAGGACTAGCACCTCTTGTGTGAGGGCTTGACAAGCCCTTTTCAGGGATGTTCATCCACCTTTGGTTCTACCTTCACCCAACTCTCATCTGTGGCTCCAAGAAGCTGCAGTATGTGCAGCAGCCACACCCTGACAAAACTTTCTTGGCAGGTGAGCTAAACCAAGTTCAGGGTAGCTAACAGACCTCAAACCTGTCAGTGAGTTAGGGGTATGTCTATCTACCCCAAGTATATGAAGACTTGCCCCCAGTGGAATGGGCAGATGAGAACGATTTGTTCCAGTGACCACGAAGGCCTCTGAAGTAGGAGCTGCAGAGGGCTTAGAAGTTGGTCAGACATTGAAGGTACCAAGGACATTCACTGCATCCCAGGCCCTCACCAGTCATCTTGACTTTTGTCTTGCCACTGGACTTCAATGACTCTGGAAGAGAAAGTGAGACTGACAACTCTGCCTCACTTGAATCCAATTTATTAGTGAATCAAGGCATCATATGACATCATTGGCTCTCTTCTAAAATGAAGGACAAACAACAATATCTTGTTTGTACATAGTTGTTTGAAAGTTGTCTCCCCCATTAGACTTTGAGCTCCTTGAGGGCTGGAATTTTCTCTTGCTTTCCTTTCCAGTCCTTAGCACAGTGCCTGGCACATAGTAGGCACTTAATAAATGTTTATTGACTGGCTATATATATTGTTTTCCTGGTTTTCCCTGCTTAATTCTGTATCACTTCTTGCCATGCTTCTCTATATTGTTCATATTTGTTGCTTCTTATCATACTGACTATTCCATTACATTCATATACCACAAAATGGTTAGCCATCCCCTTGGTAGATCATTTTACCAAATCTTTAAAAGCTCATTCAGGGGCAGCTAGGTGGTGCAGTGAGTAAAGCACCAGCCCTGGAGTCAGGAGGACCTGAGTTCAAATCTGGCCTCAAACACTTGACACACTTACTAGCTGTGTGACCTTGGGCAAGTCATTTAATCCCAATTGCCCTGACTTCCCCCCCTCAAAAAATTTTTTTAAAAAGCTCATTCACATTTTTCATTTCAATAATCTCTACATGGCTTCAGAGGGTTTAGACCAAGTTGACCTTTCTTGTTCTTCTGATTTTGGTTCTTCCATCCATGAATGAGATAATTAAGTGGTTTAGCAAAATCACAGAATCACATTTTAGAAGTTGGCAGGGACCTTAGCATCCAACTAGCCCAATACATCCTTGAAAGGATTCTCCCCTAAAACATTTCTGACAATTGGTCATCTAGCCCATGCTCGAAGACCTCCAAGGAGGGTGAACCTATTACCTCAAGAAACAAGCCATTCTACTTTGGACAGTTCTTAATGTTAGCAAGTTTTTCCTGATATCCAGCCTTCATTTATATCCTCTTAATAGCAACAAAGTTCTTTACAAATTTGAGATAATGGCCCCCAAATATAGAAAAGTCCTTATGTCTTGAAAGTTCTTTGGCTGTATCCCATCGATGGTTGCTTCTGCTTTCTCTGGATCAGCGCTTACTATTTGCTCTACAGTGGCTCTACAAAATCAACCCTTGTCAACACACATAAAGGAGTGGCAGCAAGGGAATGGTGTTTTTGTTTGGTGAACAGGACTGATGAGTGGAGCCATAGCATAGTTGATTGACATGTTCTTTTGGGAATGGTAGTATTTATTTTTATTATTATTTCCTGAGCAAGTGGTAGAAAGTGGGGTTGGCAGGTAGGGTGAAGGCAAGGAGTCAGGGGAGAAGCGGGGGGAATATAAAGTATGGTATGGGGTCTGTACCAGGCTGGGCTATGTACATTGGCATTGTCTGACTAATACCTTGAGTAAGTTAGAGTTGGTCCTAGTAAATGATGATGCTGTAGATGTGTTCTCTGGGTCCGGATATACCAGAATCATGGTGTACACTTTCTTGTTGACCCCAATGACTTCTTTAGCAAACTTCAGCTTTACCCTGGCTCACTTCAGGCTCAAGTATAGATAATTCTTGCCACTCAGTCCAGAGGCCTGGGCTGCAAATATTTTTCTTACTTGCCCCTTACAGACTGACTGGACTACAATGACCACTTGGGACCTACAATCCAGCAGATTACACTAGATTGTCGATCTTCAGTGACTTCTGTGCAAGACTCAGATAGAATGGACCTATACACAGCTGGAGATGAGGTAAGGTTCAGAATCCTCAGGGTCCAGGTGACATCTCTAGCTCCATACTGATTTCCTGATGCTGATTCTGTGGGCATAAAATTCTGCCTAACCAAATCTACAATCTCCTTCTGAGTGCAACCAATATGTGTAAAAGTCATTGAGGTCACATTTGTAGAGGAAGATAATTCTGCCCTTTCACCTCCTCACTGATGCAGTGACCTCGCATTAAATTTTTGTGACCTCTGGTCCTCTGGCTTCTTCTAGCTTCTTCCAGTAGAACAGTTCTGTCTGCCATTTTCAGCAGCTCTTGGCCTGGAGTCCGGGTGACCAGTGCTCACCTTGCCTTGCTTCTGTGTCCTGTACATTAAAAGATACTCTGGAACTAGGTGGTTGGTTTTTCCAGGTGAAGTCATTCTTTGCAGCTCTGGTATCATTCTCAAAATGACTTTCTTCTTTGTAGCAACTGATCAAAATCCAGCTTTCTTTTCTAACTTAGGACTAATTAGGTATATCCTCAGCTTTCAGTGGTCTATCAGACTTTCACTTTCACATACTCCATCCTGACCTCACTCGCCTTCTCAGGTTTTAGGTCTCCTAGAGCAGTCTCTATAGTGACTTTCCAGGCAAGTTCTGAGCTCAGAGGGCTTTCCCCTTTTTTGCTAAGTAGTAGACCAAATGAATGTAGCATGCTTACCATGGTGACTCACCACCACCAAATTGCTTCATGAGTTTCACAAGCCTTCTTGCCATGTAATTTCAGGCTTTATCTTTGAACTATATGCAATAGCAAACACCGTTCCTTTAAGGCTTTCTAGTAACCTCCCTCATCCAACTCTGCAGTGTGCCAATGCTTACTTAAGTGACTCAGTCACAGCTAACTTGAACTTCCTTCCCATAGCTCTTTCTGAGGGGAAAATGGATTCTTTTTTGAGAAGAGTGCTTACATCTGCCCATGGTGCAAGTCCCCATGCTCTGGGAGGTGGAGTGAGAGGGACTTTGTAGCATCCCACTACTGTCTCCTCAACTTGTTTTTTCTTGTCGATTTGTTCTGAAAATTGGTCTTTTGATATGCCCTCACAGGTTAATAGCTTTGACTCTATGTAGTATCCTCTTACCCTCTGTGAGAGGCATGGTGATCAGTTTCTTCAATGAAGTTTTTTTTTAATTCTGAAGTTAGACACCAAAAAATTGTGCATTTCATACACACAGCAGAACATAAAAAGAGGATTATATGTGAAACTGTGAGGATCCATTTCATACTGCTGGGTTTATTCAAAAGAGCTTTTACAAAGGGATAGTGAAGATGTAACAAGAAGAAAAGTACAAATGTTTCCTCCTGACCCTTCAGGGATACACTTTTAGCTCAATTCCTACATAGCATTAGCTCCACCAAGTTCCCATCTAGATATAGAATAACTGCCAGATGAATCTTTGTCTCAGCTGATGCTCTGTAGGGTCCCCAAGATAATTACAGAAGGTCACTCCTTGCTCCCCTGGGCATCAATGCTGAGCTTGCTGTAAACCCTAGATTCTCAAACACTGGGACACCAGGGCATCTTCCTGACCTTTCAGAACTCACAAGATCAGAGGCTCCAATCACTTTACCTAGAATGGAAAAGAATGAATGTGGAGGACAAGAACTAAGTCCTAATTCATAGGGCCACATGGGGAGACAAGCCAAAGCCTTTTCTTTCATAGCCTTGCCTTTCACCAAGTGCCACAGCAAAGGAATCAAAGGAATCAAAAAATAAAGAGTCATATCACTTGCCTTTAAATATATCTATATTTATGTATATAAATATAAATTCCTCAGCATAATACAGTGCCCAGCACATAATGGGCACTAAATAAATGGTATTTGACTGACGCATTGCTTGTCTGTGCTTCTTTCCAGCATCCCTTCTTTTCTCCTTTGTTCACTAAAAATATTTCAATGACCCTTTTTTACCTAATGTTAAATGCCTCCTAATCTCTTCCCAACTTAGAAATCTAGAGGAAAAAACCCCTTTTAACAAATAAACATAAATAAGCTAAAAGAATTCACATAGTGGTCATGTATGTCTTTTTCTATACCTTGAGTCCATCATTTCTCTGTTGTGATGCAGGTAATAAGTTTTATCACAGGTCCTGGAGGCGTGGTTGGTCACCATTTTGATCAGTTCCTAAATCTTTCAAAGTTATTTTTCTTTTCAAGGTTGTTATCCTTGCATAAATTGCTCTCCTAATTCTGTTCACTTCACTCTGCATCAGTTAGTATCAGGATTCCCTGAAGTTGTCTTCTTTTTGGTTGTTTCTTACCATCTCTAGTATTCCTTTACATTTATATATCACAATTCCATTCCCCAGTTGATGAGCATACCCTTAGATTCAAGTTCCTTTTCTTTTCTTTATACTCCATTCTATTTCCCCCTCCTGCTTTCAGGATCAAAAAGTTTGTTTACCTGTGATCCCCTCCCCAGTATTTCCCCCTTTCTCAACCTTTCTTCCATCCTCATTTATTTCATTGCTGTTTTTGATATATTTCTATGCCAAACTGTATGAATGTGTGTGTGTTCAAACCTCCTTTGTTTGGATCAGATAAGAATGAACTTCGCTTGATTTCCCTCACCCTTACCTACATGTTTGCGTACTCTTCTCATTCATCCCAATTATGAGAAATAGCAAATTCCACCCTTTTCTTCCTACTTTCTACATTAGTGTATTCCTTTTACCCTCCTCTTTCCCCTCTTAAAATAACCAGAACTGAGCTAATCCTCCTGTACGTCCCTTGTTTTTTTCCTGGAACTCCTTCATATGACCTCTGAAGACATTAAGGACATTTGTTTCTTTTCCCCAATTAGAATGTTAGTGATACAAAATCACATAGTCCCTTTCAATTGCTCAAATAATTCACCTTTCTAGGTTTCTCTAGACTCTTGTATTTGCATTTCAAACTTCCTACTCAGCTTTGGTCTTTTCTTCAGAAATGCTGGAAAGTCCTCTGTTCCATTAAAGATCCCCTTGCTGCCCCTCCTGGATTATACTCAACTTTGCAGGATAAGTTGTTTTTGGTTGTAAGTCTTTGTCTTTTGGAATGTTGTATTGCAAATCTCGTAGAAGCTTTTAGGAATTATGTGATCCTTACTATTGTTTCTTAGTACTTGAACTCTTTCTTCCTGGGCATTTGCAATATTTTTTTTCTCATATGTGGAGGCTCTGGATTTTGACTATGATGTTCATGAGATATTTCCTTCTGGGAAAATCCAGAGGTGATTTCAGGTGATTATCAGATTCTTTCTATCTTTACTTTGCCTTTTACTTCTTACAGATCTGGGCAGGTTTCATTTATCATTTCCTAAAATAATGTCCAGTCTTTTTTTTCTAAATAATTATTTTCTCAGAGTCCAATGATTCTTAAATGATCTCTCCTTGACCTGTTTTCAAAGTCATTTGTCTTTTAATATCACATATCTCACATTTTCTTTTACTTTTTCCTGTACCACAGGAAGTCTGAGTTGGGGTGGGGGAAGGGAGGAAAGAGAGACAGGGAGACAGAGAAGGAGAGAGTACATTCCAGAGAGAAGGAAAAGAGCAAGAATGTAACTTCTCTCTCTTCCTGTCTTTCATAAAGGGATCGCTTGACCATCCCAGAGTACCAATCAATCAACAAATTTTAAAAATATATATAATTAGACTTTAACACTCATTTAAAAAATTTTCGAGTTCCAAATTCTCTCCCTCTGTCCAGGTCCTTCTCCACCCATTGAGAAGGCAAGCAGTATGAGGTCAATTATACATGTGAAGTCATACAAAAATATTTCCATATTAGCTATGTTTAATGAGAAACACTCGTTATGTGATAGTCTATGTGATAGGCACTGTGCTAGGTACTGAGGATTTAATACAAAAATGAAATAATCTCTTCATTTTTTCAATTTGAAAATTTCAAAAGAACTTTATTACAGAGTAGTGAAATAATACTCATGAAAGAGAAACTCTGGGTATTACTCTTTAATGAAATTTTTTTCAATCAGCAAAAATCTGCCTTCTTTTCCTTCTATTCCCTCTCTCTCAATTAAAAAATAAAAGCAGGGGGTGGAGCCAAGATGGCAGCTGAAAGCAGGGACTAGAGTGAGCTTCTCACCAAGCCCCTCCAAAAACCTATAAAAAATGGCTCTGAACCAATTCTAGAACGCAGAACCCACAAAATAGCAGAAGGAAGCAAAGTCTGCTTGCAGTATTTTCTCCTTGATCTGGGAGCTCTGGAATTTGGTGACAATATTCCTAGGAGATTTTTTTTGGGGATCTATTTGAGGAGGCAATCGGTGGATTCTTTCAATTTCTATTTTACCCTCTGGCTCTAGAATATCAGGGCAGTTCTCCTTGATAATTTCTTGAAAGATGATATCTAGGCTCTTTTTTTGATCATGGCTTTCAGGTAGTCCAATAATTTTTAAATTATCTCTCCTGGATCTATTTTCCAGGTCAGTGGTTTTTCTAATGAGATATTTCACCTTGTCTTCCATTTTTTCACTCTTTTGGTTCTGTTTTATAACTCTCAGCAAGTCACTAGCTTCCACTTGCTCCAATCTCATTTTTAAGGTAGTATTTTCTTCAGTGGTCTTTTGGACCTCCTTTTCCATTTGGCTAATTCTGCCTTTCAAGACATTCTTCTCCTCATTGGCTTTTTGGAGCTCTTTCACCATTTGAGTTAGTCTAGTTTTTAAGGTGTTGTTTTCTTCAGTGTATTTTTCAGTATTTTTTTGGGTCTCCTTTAGCAAGTCATTGACTTGTTTTTCATGGTTTTCTCACATCCTTCTCATTTCTCTTCCAAATTTTTCCTCTACTTCTCTAACTTTCTTTTCCAAATCCTTTTTGAGCTCTTCCATGGCCTGAGACCAGTTCATGTTTTTCTTGGAGGCTTTTGTTGTAGGCTCTTTGACTTTGTTGACTTCTTCTGGCTGTATGTTTTGGTCTTCTTTGTCACCAAAGAAAAGGAGAAAATACTGCAAGCAGCCAGAAAGAAACAATTTGAGTATTGTGGAAACACAATCAGAATAATCTAAGATCTAGCAGCTTCTACATTAAGAGATTGAAGGGCTTGGAATACGATATTCCGGAGGTCAATGGAACTAGGATTAAAACCAAGAATCACCTACCCAGAAAAACTGAGTATCATGCTCCAAGGCAAAATATGGACTTTCAATAAAACAGAGGACTTTCAAGCTTTCTCAGTGAAAAGACCAGAGCTGAATAGAAAATTTGACTTTCAAACACAAGAATCAAGAGAAGCATGAAAAGGTAATCAAGAAAAAGAACAAGAAAAAGAAATTGCAAGGGACTTACCAAAGTTGAACTGTTTTGTTTACATTCCTACATGGAAAGATGATGTGTATGATTCATGAGATCTCAGTATTAGGGTAGCTGAAGGGAATATGCATATATATATATATGTATATATCTTTATGTATATATATGTGAGTGTGTATGTATGTTTATATGTATGTGTATATACACATATACATATATATGTATACATACACACACACACACACACACACACACACACACATATATATATATATATATGTAGAGAGAGAGAGCGGGCACAGGGTGAGTTGAAGATGAAGGGAAGATATCTAAAAGAAATAAAATCAAATTAAGGGATGAGAGAGGAATATATTGAGAGAGGGAGATAGGGAGAGATAGAATGGGGTAAATTATCTCACATAAAAGTGGCAAGAAAAAGCAGTTCTGTAGGAAGAGAAGAGAAGGCAGGTGAGGGGGAATGAGTGAATCTTGCTCTCATCAGATTTGACCTGAGGAGGGAATACCATACATACTCAATTGGGTATCTTACCCCACAGGAAAAAAGGAGGAAGAAGATAAAAAAGGGGGGATGATAGAAGGGAGAACAGATGGGGGTGGAGGTAATCAAAAGCAAACACTTTCGAAAGGGGACAGGGCCAAGGGAGAAAATTGGATAAAAGGGGATAGGTTAGGAAGGAGCAAAATATAGTTAGTCTTTCACAACATGAGTATTGTGGAAAGGTTATACATAATGATACGCATGTGGCCTATGTTGAATTGCTTGACTTCTTAGGGAGGGTGGGTGGGAAGGGAAGAGGGGAGAGAATTTGGAACTCAAAGTTTTAAAAACAGATGTTCAAAACCAAAAAAAAGTTTTTGCATGCAACTAGAAAATAAGATACACAGGCAATGGGGCGTAGAAATTTATCTTACCCTACAAGAAAGGAAGGGAAAAGGGGATGGGAGGGGAGTGGGGTGACAGAAGAGAGGGCTTACTGGGGAACAGGGCAACCAGAATATACACCATCTTGGAGTGGAGGGGAGGGTAGAAATGGGGAGAAAATTTGTAATTCAAACTCTTGTGAAAATCAATGCTGAAAACTAAATAAAAAAATAAAAACAAAACCCATGTTATAAACACGAATAGTCAAGCAAAACAAATTTTTTCAATGGCAATGTCCATTCTATATTCTGAGTTCTTCATCTCTCTATCAGCAGGTGGATAGCATGTTTTATCATGACTGCTATGGAATTGTGGTTGGTCATTATGCTGATGCTAAGTCTTTCAAAATTGTTTGTCTTTAAAATATTGTTGTCATTGTATAAATTGTTTTCCTGGGTCTGTTCACTTCATTCTGCATCAGTTCATATTAATCTTTCTAGGTTTTTCTGAAATTATCCCTTTTATCATTTATTATAGCACATTTATATACTTTAGTTTGTTCAGTCATTCTCCAATTGAGGAGTACCCTCCCAGTTTCCAAATCTTTCTCACTGAAAAAAAGAGTTAGAGTTTATTTTGCTTAGGACTTAATTTATTCTTCCTCTAATTGTCCCTTTTCCCCCTTCCCTTCAGTTTTCCTGTTGAGTGAAATGTATTTCTGGATCCAACTCTGTATGTATATATATTCTTCCCTCCTTTGACTAGTTCAAATGAGAGTGAGGTTCAAATGTAAGCTGCTTCCTCCTACCTCCCACTCCTTGTTTGTTTAGACTTCTACTGGTACACCCTGATTATGTGAGATAATTTTCCCTTACTACTCTCCCTTTCCTCATCTAGTGTACTCTTCTCTCCATCCCTTTCCATTCTTCTTTTAAAATCATTGCTACATAACAGAACCTCCCCCAGACTTTCTGTCAGATCAGACTCCCTCAATAACCCCTGATGATGATAGAGTTCAGAGGGGAAATATGTATCATCTCCCCATGTTAGAATATAGTCAATTTATCCAAGTTTAATCCCATATGAGAGTTCATTCACATTTACCTTTTTATGTTTCTTTTGACTCCTGCATTTGTACTTCAAAGTTTCTGCATAGTACTGGTCTCATCACTATTTTCTCCTCCTTATAGAATTATACTCAGTTTTGCTGGGTAAGTTATTCTTGACTGAAAGCTTATATCCTTTGCCTTCTGGAATATGGTATTCCAAACTCTCTGCTCCTTTATACTGATGACTACTAAATTTTGTATTATACTGACTATCACTTCTTGGTATTTGAATTATTTTTTTCTGACTCCTTGCAGTTTTATTTTCTTTCAACTGAAAGTTCTGTATGTTGGCTACAATGTTCTTAGGAGTTTTCATTCTGAAGTTTCTTTCAGGAAGTGACTAGTGGATTCTTTTTATTTCTTCTTTCCTCTTTGGTTCTAAGAGCTCTGGGCAGTTTTATTTTAAGATTTCTTAAAATATGATGTCTATTCTCTTTTTTGGGTCATGGCTTTCAGGTAGTCTAATGATTCTTAATTTTTTTTCTCCTTAACTTGTTTTCTAGGCATTTGTATTTGCTATGAGATACCTTGTTTTTCTTCTATTTCCGGTGTTTTGACTTTATTTTACTATTTCTTGATGTCTTAAAACAACTCATTTCTATAAGATTGGCTAATACGATAAAAAAGGAAAATGATAAATGTTGGAGAAGATGTAGGAAAATTGGAACACTAATGCATTGTTGGTGGAGTTATGAACTGATCCAACCATTCTGGAGAGCAATTTGGAACTACACCCAAAGGTCTATAAAACTGTGCATACCCTTTGATCCAGCAATACCACTACTAGGTCTGTATCCCAAAGAGATCATAAAAAAGGGAAAAGGACTCACATGTACAGAAATATTTATAGCAGCTATTTTTGTTGTGGGAAAGAATTGGAAATTGAAGAGATGCCCATCAATTGGGGAATGGCTGAAAAAGTTGTGGTATATGAATGTAATGGAATACTATTGTTCTATAAGAAATGATGAACAGGTGGATTTCAGAAAAACCTGGAAAGATGTACATGAGCTGATGATGAGTGAGAACATTGTACATAGTAACAGCAACATGACCAGCTTTGATAGACTTAGCTCTTCTCAGCAATACAATGATCTAAGAACTATGGAGTCTGGATGCAGATCTAAGTATACTATTTTCTCTTTTTTTCTTTGTCACGGTTTTCCCCTTTTGTCCTGATTCTTCTTTCACAACATGACTAATGTAGAAATATGAAAAAATTATTTCTTGTTGTCTCTTGCAGTCATTAACTTCTACATGGCTAATTCTAATTTCTAGGGAGTTTGTTGCTTAGGCAAGGTTTTACACTTCTTGTGCCAAGCTGCTAATTCCCTTTCCAACTCTTTCTTCTCTCACTTCTTTTCTAATCGTTTCCTCTAGCACTCTCATTTCATTTATAAAAAACTTTTTTAAAAAACCTCCTTTTAAAACTCTTGTTTCATTTCAGGAATTCTAGTTGAATTTGTGCCCAGCCTTTGTTTTCTTTGAGGATTTGCTTACAAATGTCTTGGAGTCATTCTCTCCTTTTGAGTCTGTGTCTCGTGTCTCTGTCACCGTAATAGTTTTTTTGTGGTGAGATTGTTTTGTTTGCTTATTCTTTTGCCTCCTGACTTTGGATTTTATGTTAGGGTCTGGCTCTTCTTACTTCTAGAGGGAATGTCTGGGCTGTTCTTGCTGCCGCTTTCTTGGGGCATTGAGTATTGTGTTATTCTGGAATCTTAGGGACAGCTTAGGCTGAGTATGTGCTCAGTGCTCCCCTAATTACCTAATCCAGGGCAAAGTCTGATTGCTGCCAGGTTTCTGACACAGGTTTGGGTCTGAGAAATGGGCCCACAGCCTTTTTTGTTTGAAGTTTCAGTAGACTGCTGTAGTAGACTGAGCCTCTGTCAGCCAATTGATCTGTAAGCTTCCCTTTGGTATGAGATGACTGCCTTCGTTATTATGCTACAGCCTTAAGAGGAGGCTGGAGTCTGGAACTGAGCTCTTATTTGTGTCTGATCTTGCTCTTTGCTCTAGTTACACAGCCTGTGACAGCTCCTCATTTTGGAACACTACCCTTAGGTGCTGCTGTTCCCCTTCTCAGTCTGCACTGGGACTGTGACCTGGAACTGACTAATGAGTGATGAAACTGCCACTTGGCCCCTCTTGCTGTATCCTGCACAATTTTAGACCCTTTTTTACTGCATCTAGGACCTCTTCTTCCCCTGGTGCACAATTTCTTCATGAGCTGGAATGCTCTGTGGGACATAATCCTGGTCAGACGCTCTCAACAGTGTTTTTGCAGACCTAGATGTCTTTCTTCTTATGCCCATCTAGGCTGAAAATGACTGATTTTTTCTTTGTAATTCCATATTAGGATTAGGAGAGGTACATTTTATAGATATCCTTGGAGAAGTTTTTTGGTAGGGAGCTCATTGCCATCTTGACTCTGCCTAAACAACTCTTGCTCTCAAGGAGCTTACATTGTCGGAAATATAATAGAGGATGGGGAAGAGAACAAGTACATATAAATATGTACATAAATACAAAGTGAATAAATGCAAATATACATAAGGTAGTTCAATACGCAGTAGTTTGGCAGAGAGGGAGGGCACTATCAGTTGGCGGGGGGCAGGGAAGGCACCATGCAGGTGATAATGCTTGAGCTGCATCATGAAGGAAGGGCAGGACTCAATGAGGTAGAAAGAGAGTGTATTCTAGGCATGGCACAAGATGTTGGGAGGCTGAGTACTGCGTGTGAGGATCAGAGAGAAGACCAGTTTGGCTGCATCACAGAGTGCAAGAAGGGGAAGTAATGCCTAGTGATGCTAGA
Organism: Trichosurus vulpecula; assembly: GCF_011100635.1. Classification (NCBI taxonomy): domain Eukaryota; kingdom Metazoa; phylum Chordata; class Mammalia; order Diprotodontia; family Phalangeridae; genus Trichosurus; species Trichosurus vulpecula. Next base: position 1,219,571 of record NW_023494378.1, read on the forward strand.
AAGATAGATTGGTACTGGGTTGTGTAGAGCTTTAAAAGTGTTTATATTTCATGCTGGAGTTGATTGAGAAATCCCGTGGTCAGATCTGTGTTAAGGAAAATTACCTTGGTAGCTAAGGGAAAGATGAACTGGAGTGGTAAGAAACGTGAAACAGGAAGACAAATCAGGAGGCTGGTGCTGCAATGTAAGTGAAAGATGATAGGACCTGAACTAAGGTGGTAGCTATGTGAGTGGAGTTAGGGCATTGGATTTGAGAGATGTGGCAAAGGTAGGAATGGCAAGATTTGGCAGCTTGTTAGCTTCAACCTGGCGGACTGGAAGGGTGGCAGTGCCTTCAGTAGAAACACATTTAGAAGAGAAGATAGCTTATGAGGAGAGACAATGAGTTCAGCTTGGTCCTTAAGAACTAAACCATATCACATATGACACACTAGCAGTGAGCCAGGGTCTGACAGATTTTGGGTGGGTGGGGCTCATTTGTTTACTCTCATCTATTTTTGTTGTTGTTAAGTCGTTTTGTGGCCGACCCCTCATGACCCCTTCTGGGGTTTTCTTGGCAGAGATACTGGAATGGTTTACTGTTTCCTTCTCCAGCTCATTTTACAGATTAGGAAATTGAGGCAAACAGGCTTAAGTAACTTGCCCACAGTCACAGAGCCAGTGAGTGTCTGAGCCAGTTTGAACTCAGGGAGATGAGTCTTTCTGCTTCCAAGCTCAGGGCTCTATCCATTGTGCCATCTAGTGGCCCCACTCTAATCTATACTGCTCATATAAGCTTCCACATTCATATGGTAATACAATACACATCAGTACTTTAGCATTCAGCCAGGTAAGTTGTCTTAAAGCTTGTAAAGGAAACACATCTGAAAACCAGCTAATGATAGTCGGAAAGGAAAAGAATGGGAAAATACTAACTTTTCTCGTGTAGACGACTGTAATACCAAAGTATTCAAGATGGAGTTCCTGGACATTATGGTGCCTCGGGACATTTTCTCATCAACTTATGGATCACATCCCCCAGACAATGGCTTCCTCAGGGGCAAGGTATTCTGTAGATCTAAATTTCTTAGAACCCACCAATGTGAGGGCCCCACCAACTTACCTTTAACAGTTAGTCCCAAGACAAAAAAGCATTTAATAAAATGGCATTGTATGAAAAATGGCAACAAAACATCTCCCTCATAAATTTGGTATATACTTTCCCACAAATGTACACATCAGTGGAAAAAGTAGATACACAAGGGAATATTTGTGTAGCACATTTGCAAGGAACATGTGGAGTGCACATGTGGAGAGGTGAACTCATATGAAACATGTGTCCAGAGCACATGCATAGAGGGAGCATATGAAGGGAAGACATGTGATCAGAATATTCTCATGGAGCATTACCTCACACCTCTGGCACTGCTCTGCTGGATGCTATTCTCTGGATGTTGCTTGTTGGACGCTTCTGAACATGGTCACTGACTGGTCTCTGCTGCACATTGCTCAGCTGGACACTGCGTACCATCGCTGGCCTTTGGCTCAGCTCAAATCCTTGGCTCTTTCTCAAGGGAAGATCAGCCATTGCCATGCTTGGTTTTGTTTTCTTCTTAAAGCCCATAGGCTTGGTCTCACTATAACTTCTTAGAAAAAGGCATAAACCTTGCCTAGGACCAGAAAGAAGCACTGCCCTTGTATTCTCTAGTCTTGGTCCCTCAGAGTTTGGTTATGAAACCTCTCATCTGCCCAGTAGGAGATTCTCAGCCTTAAGGCACCAAGTTATTTAGAATAAGGAATCAAGTCCTCCCTACTAGCTAGTGCCCTCAGGCCCACTTTTTTCCCCTTGGAATCAACTTCCTGACCTCTGGGCTTCAGGTTCTCCATGGTTTACTACTACTTATATATCTCTTATTTTTTAATCCCCAATAGATAGAGTAGAAACCAGGTGATCACTTATATGACTATGAAACAGCTGTCAGCATTTTGGGTTCTTCAGTTTTCTTACTTCTTCCATTTTCCCCTTTATATGATTGATTAGGATTGAGACACAAAGACAGACTAAGGGCAAAGTCATTGCCTATTCTCCAGGCTTAGTTGCATCCCTGGCCTTTTCATTTGAAGATACAGTCAGACTTAGGAGAGCTTTCCAGTACACCTGTAAGTAAACAATTTTTGACTTGCTTATATCGCACTCCTTGGCTGAGAGTTCATTGGTCTTGCTTGTTCGATAGCCTTGCTTGCTTCTCTTGGTGACTTAGTTGTATTCATTTAGTTATTTCCTGACCTTCTTTGAAATCCTGTTGGGGAAATTCCAGAGAGAACTTTCAGGCTTTTGATTTTCCAGTTATCATTTTAGGGCTCCTTTCACATCCTTGTTTCTCAAAGTGTAAATGAGAGGATTTAGCATAAGTGTCACGGCTCCATAAAATATAGAGTTGATCTTGTCTGTGTCATCAGATTCTTTTGACTGGAGTTTTACATACATGTAAATGAGGGTCCCATATATATAGTTACTACCATTAGGTGAGAACCACAGGTGGAGAAGGCTTTGAGTCGTCCCTCTACTGAGCGGATTTTTAGGACTGCCATGAGGATACGGAGGTAAGAGTTGATGATGAAGCCAAAGGGAAGAATAAGTGTGAAGATGGAGCCAATGAACATCAGGATCAAGCTGGGCGATGTATCAGAACAGACCAGTTTCAGCACAGCTTGCATCTCACATGCAAAGTGGTTGACCACATTGTGGCCACAAAAGCTCACAGGCATTGCCAGCATTGGGATGATGGAGGAGAAGAAGGCAATGACCCAGGAAGCCACGGTCAGGCTTAGGCAGACTGTCTTGTTCATTATCAATGTATAGCGCAGAGGGCTTGAGATGGCTATGAACTGATCATAGGCCATGATGGAAAGGAGAAAGCACTCTGTTATAGCTAAGCACAGGGAGATCCCCATTTCAGCATAGCAAGTGTTGTAGGAGATTCTGGGGTAGTCTTGTAAGCAGTTAATGAGGGACTGGGGTACTGTGCTTGTTGAACCACAGATGTCAAATAGAGACAGATTGCTGAGGAAGAAGTACATGGGCGTGTGAAGGTGAGAGTCCAGTATGATGACGACGATGATGAGGCTATTCCCAATGACAGTGATGAGGTACATGGTCAGGCCCAGCAGGAAGAGGATGATCTGGAGCAGGGGCTGCTCTGAAACCCCAACCAGGATGAATTGGGTGACCTTGGTATAATTTTCTTTTTCCAAATTATTCATCCTAGTCTCTGCAAAGAAAGGATGAAAAAGCAAAAAGAGAAGAAATGGAACCTAGCAGAGGGTTAGCCAAAGCCTCTCACCTTCACTGCCCTTTGCCCAGCCCTTAGCTCCAAGCTTGGCCCAACATCAGGGCTCAGCTGAGCACACAGGCAGAGAGGAATTTCCTGGAGCTGAAGAAGGGGAGGGGGTTTTAGTAGAAAAAAAATAGAACAAAATCCCTTCCTTAGTTTTCAGCACTGTTTCCCTTGTTGGGAATAACATCAAGAGAGGCAGGTTTGTATAGTCTTAGTCAGTGAGATTTGGGCTCAAGTACTATCTACAGGACTCTGGGCAAATCACTTCCCATCCCTGGGCTGATCTGCATTAGGAGTCTGAGGTCCTTGCCATGAATTCCCGACACCAATGAAAGCACAGGTCCATCAAGAAATTAACATTCTAATGACTTGCATTGCAATGATGTGGCATGGGAGGTGGACCATGGGAATGGTAAGATCTGGACAGTGAGTGCTGGATTAGTGTCCTTGAAATGCTAGAAGAATCATAGGAAGGGTGGGGAAGGAAGGAAGGAAGAGAGAGAAGGGGAGGAGAGAGGGAAGGGAAGGAGGGGAGGTGGGGGGAGGAAAATGAGGGAGGAGAGGGAGAGAGTGGAGGGGAGGGAAGGAAAGAAGAGGGAGGAAGGGAGGGAGGGGAGGCCTTCTCTCCTGGAGCCATAGAAATACTCAAGTCCAAGTACACCATCCCTATCATTGTCATCCTCTTCATGGCCTTCATTGTCATTTCACGTATGCCATAGAATTGATTTTCAAGGCCATGTAATTATATTTTTATAGCTTTGATAGCAATATTGTTTTGGAGGGGGGAAGGCAGGGCAATTGGGGTTAAGTGACTTGCCCAAGGTCACACAGCTAGTAAGTGTCAAGTGTCTGAGGCTGGATTTGAACTCAGGTCCTCCTGACTCTATTCACTGTGCCACCTAGCTACCCCGCAATCTTTCTGAAACGTATGATCCCAAAGTGGGGATAACAGTAGTATTTGCCTCACAGGACTTGGTGAAGACCAAATGAGATACTGTTTGTAAAGGCCTCAGCACAGTGCCTGGCACATGGGAAGCACTATATAAATGCTTCTTCCCTTCCCTTGCCTTTTCCTGATGCCTCAAGGACCTCATTGTTTCTTGGGTCATAGCACAGCCTTCAAGAGTCACTGCACTGTGTTTACCTCAAAACTCAATAGCCCTAGGGACAGCTAGGTGGCACAGTGGATAGAACACTGACTCTGAAGTCAGGAGGACCTGAGTTCAAATCTGATCTCAGACATTTACTAGCTGTGTGGCCCTGGGTAAGTGACTTTACCCCATTGCCTCCAAAAGAAAAAAAAGACTCAAACCTCGGTGTCCCCTGATAGCCTGACCATTCCCCACTCCTGGCTCTTTGCCACTGTCACTGCTCACTGTTGTCAATGGGTCTACTTTTCACTTACTGCCCCATGAGCTCCTTACTGTTATCATTTGACTTTGCATTCACTGCTTTCCTTGTCTCTTCTTTCTCCTTTCCCCAACACTCCATTAAAAAAGAGCAATATGACCCAAACTCCTCCTTGCAAAGAGCAGAGACCCTAGATGCGTTTACTCATGTTCAAAAAATATTCTTTGCTTTATTCATTCCAAGTCTTCTTTAAATAGCAAGGTCCCGAAGCATAGTTAAAATAGAATTTGACTTCCAAAAACTTGATTTACCCAAGGGATTGGAGAATTAATTTTTTTAAAATCTCAGACTGTTTAAGCCTAGGGTTCCATGAGGAAATTGTAATGGTGCCCACACAGCAAGCCCATCTCTTTTTCTATCTGTTTCAGTCAAACAAAATCTCTCCCTTTAGCTAATAATGATGATGACGGTCATCATCATAGCTGACACTGATGCTGGGCTTGAATGGTTACAAAGCACAAGATCTCATCTGGGAATAAAGGAAACGTGGCAAATCACTAGGGAGCAGCTGAAATCAAGCAAAAAAGAACCAGTGTAAGTTGGATATCAGGAAAACCCTCCTAATAATGGATGGTCTTCAAGCAGAGCCTGGATGTCAGGTACATTGTAAGGGAGATTCAAGTTTGAGATGGACCAGAGAGCCACTGGGGTTTCTTTCAGTCCGAAGATTCTATGACTCTGAAAATATCAATAGGGAAGGCCAAAGACTTCATTTACTCACATTCACTTTTTTAGAGGCTGGGAAAGGCTGCCTTTTTCTCTGGTTGCTTCTTGGGTTCTACATTTGTCAGGTGTGTAAGGCAATGGGCCAGGATTGTCCAGTAGAGACCAGGGGCAGGAGTCTAGTTAAGCAGGGGGGCTCTTGCTGATACAGAAGTCTAGGAAGTCAAATGGTTAAGTGCAGAAAGGAGAAAGTATGGCAAAGGCAGGTGGGGCCCAGAGATGGTGAGGGGGCAGGCAAACATGGGCCAGAGACCAGGAGATGATACTGGGGAGTGCTGGATGTTTGTTTTCTGACCAGCTTCATTTTCTCTGGTGAATGTGCTTGGCCCCGCACCTAGAGCAGGGATGGGGAACCTGCTGCCTCAAGGCCACATATGGCCCTCTAGGTCCTCAAGTGTGGCCCTTTGAACCCAAACTTCACAGAACACATAAAAAAGGATTTGTTCTGTGAAGTTTGGATTCAGTCTAAGGGCTGTACTTTAAGACCTAGAGGACCACATGTGGCCTCGAGGCAGCAGGTTCCCCATCCCTGGTAAGCTATCTAGGGATGACTCCAAAATCTCAAGATCACAGAATCTGAAAGTTGGAAGGATAACATAGGTTATCAAGCCTGACCCAGACCTCCCCAATATTACTAGTAAGTCTCCAGCCAGTCTCTGTTTGAAGCCCTCCAGTGATGGGAAGCTCACTACCTTCTGAGGCCACCCACACTTTGGAACAGCTTTGATTGTTAGGAAGCTTTCCCTGATATTGAGCCTAATCTGCTTTTCAGCAACTTGCCTCTATTTCTGTCTTCTGGGGCCCATGGTGGGTGGGGAGAGGCAGCCCTTCAAATCCTTGAAAACAGTTATGTCTTATCCCTAAGTCTTCTCTTTCACACAAGGTTTAATTTCCTCAGTTTCTGAAACTGTTCCTCAAATGGCATGGCTTAGAGGCCCTTCCCCATCCTGATTATCTTCCTCTGGACACCCTCTAGCTTAACTAATATTTTTCTTGAACTAGGGCACCCAGAGGTGAACATTATACTCTAGAGGGGAAGTGACTTGTCTAAACTCAGAAAGGTAAGTAAGAAGTTAAGGGAGGATTTGAGCTCAGGTCTCTTGATTCTGATTCCATGCTCACCCACCATGCTGTTTCTCCTGGCTCCTCATCTGGCTTGGAAGGCCATTCCCAAAGAGAAGTTTCCCAATGGTATGAGTGGGGGTGACTGGATAAAATCAGTAGCGATCCTCCCAAGGGCAATGTTTGAGAGGAGACACCAGTCCCTCACTGGGATGGGTCCAGTCTCCTGATGAGGCCAGGACACAACAGGACTCTAGCACCTCCTTATTCCTCAGTGCTCTTCCCCTCTCAGTGTAGTCTGAGAGGTTCAACCCTCCTTCACTCAAATCAAAGTCAACTGCAAGTCATGTCATCATTTCCCTGATGTTATGGTCCTCTTTGAAAATGAAGGACAAACACAACAGTCTGAGATAGTACCCTCTATGGTTGCCAGTTCATCCTATCGACTTGGAACGGCCTTACAATTCATGAAAGCCCTGATCTAGTTTTCACCAGAGCTTCTGTCTAGCTATCCTGTCTCCATTTTGGACTGGAGAAGGATATTTCATCCTTCCAGTCTCTCCTTGATTTTCTCTTTTGTGCTTATTTAGTTGAAATCTCTGCTTGAACAACCTGTTGACCTCCCAAGACTGCAGCTTTGACTTTGCCTTGGGCTTCTCCTCCTTGGGCTTTCTAGCCGGAAGATTTCATTGCTTCCTTTCTTAGCAGTTTGTGGTATTTTTCAGGAAACCTTCATTTTCAATAAGAATTTCTAATTATTCACATCAATTCAATTGAATTAATTCAATTCACTTTAGTTCTACTCCGTTCAATTCAACAAACATTTAGTAAGCATCTATGAAGTACACAACATTGTACTTGGTTTGGAAGAGGTATAAAGATAAATGACATGTAGCTACTTTCAACTTATTTCCCCTTTCCTCCCACATCTTCACTGCCTTCTTTTCCTTACTCCCTTCTCCAGTCAAGAAAGCCTGTTTACTCATCCCAGTATAAGACCTATCAGGACCTATCTCCTGGCCTTTGCTTGCTTGGAAAGCTCTCCTTCTTTTGTCCAAACAGCATCCCTTCTCTCCTTTCAAATGTGACTCCAAATGTCCCTTCACCATGCATTCTTCTTGTAGAATCTCACATGTCTTTCATTCACTCCTATCACTGCATTAATGTTCCCTTCTGAAGGACCCATATGTACAAAAGTATTTATAGTAGATCTTTTCATGGTGGCAAAGAATTGGAAATTGAAGGGGATGGATGCCCATCAATTGGGGAATGGCTGAACAAGTTATGGTATATGACTATGATGGAATACTATTGTGCTGTAAAAAATGATGAAGGGGATGGTTCCAGAAAAACCTGGGAAGGCTTATATGAGCTGATGCGAAGTGAAGTGAGAAGAACCAGGAGAACAATGTTATAGAAGAACAGTAACTACAATGTCATAAAGATAATCAACTCTGAAAGATTTGGCTACTCTGATCAAGACAATGACCCATAACAGTTCCAAGGGATTCGTGATGAAACATGCTATCTTCTGTCAGATGTAGAGCTGATAGACACAGAGGGCACAGAGAAGCATATTTTCTTTTCTTTCTTTTTTTTGGACATGACCGATGTGGGAATTTTCTTTGTTTGGCTATTCATACTTGTAATGTGTCTTGTCATCCTTGCCTTCTCAATGGGTGGGTGTAATGGAAGAGAGAGGGAGAGAATTTGGGAATAAAAAGAAAATAAAATTGAATTTTAATTTTCCTCTTCTGTAAAATGGAATAATACAAGTGATAGCCCCTAACTCTCAATGTTGCTGTGCCTAGGAACAAATATGACAATGTGAACACTGGGCATTTTGAAAACCTTGGTGTGACGTAGAAATGCCAGTTGCTATTATTACGGTTCTTGCTACACTCCTAGAGCTGTGAGCTTTCTGACTGTGACTGCTATGACACAAAAGGCCTGGTTACACATTGGGGTGAGGGTCTCACTTCTCTTTGCTCATACATCCCCACCAGAAAACCTGCCTGGGAAAATACAGGTTTGGTCCCAGGGTCACCCCGAGATTGACTCCCTACTCATAGGCGTGTAGTTCATAGTATGTTTTACAGATGAAAAATTTATATTGTTAAAGGGATAAATAAGACAAAGATCCATGAATGAATCATTATTAGCCCCAAAGATTTAAGAAAATCCCCAGAGTCACTTACAGTCTTGAATATGCCAGCTGGTTCCCCACTGTGGCTCCTAGTTTTGGACAGCACTCCCAGCTCTCTGCCTACTGCTCCTTCTGTAGATTCAAACTGCTCTAAGCTGTGGCAGCAGATATGCTTCTCTCTTGCTGGGGCACATAGTTTTCTTTTGGCTAAGCAAATTGGAGTCTAAAAGCCCCTTTCTTCTGAGACAAACCTCTCTCTGTTGTTGGTGTGCTTTTTATAACCAAGCCCAAACAAAAAATAAACAAATAAAGCAGCTCTTTAAGCTGTCCTCAATTAGCAGGAGATACCATTCTCTTTCACTTTCCATCACAGTCCTAGCAACGTGGTACTAGACAAACATTCCAATTCGACCACGATCCTGCACATACATGGGTGAGGCCAGCTGGACCAGCCCAGCCAATGTTCTATTCAGACATAGGGATATTGACCAGGCAGTTGATATGTACAAGGCAATGTGCCAGGTGCTAGGAATTCAAAAGCGCCAACAAAAACCAGTCCCTTCCCTCAAGGAGCTTAAACAGAAAAGTAAATTCATACAGGATAATTTGAAGAGAGAAAAAGTGCTAATAATTGGTGGAGGGAGGGTCAGGAAAGAGTCCTAAGCTGAACCTTGAAGGAAACTGCAGATTTGAAGAGGTGGAGGCTTCCCAGCCTGGGGAGGGGGCAATCTGTCTGTACAAAGACATTTAGACAGGAGATGGAATGCTAAATTTTGGGAACAGTAATTTGACTTGAATGTAGAATGTGTGTATGAGTAATGGGAAATTCCCCTGAAGAGGTAGGTGTTCTGGAAGCAGGCTGGGAAGGGCTCTCACTGCTAAACTGAGGCATCTCTTTTGGATGCAGTAAGCCATTGTGGGGGCAGATTTAAGGTCTTTCCTTTGAAAGATTTTGGCAGCTGGGTGGAGGCTGGGTTGCATAGGGGAAAGAAACCTGTTTCAGGAGAGCTCCCTCACAAACTCCAGGTTCAGATGTGATGACCATAAATCTTCCCAATCTTCTCCCATCTGACATGTGCAATGGAAAGAGAAAGACAACCCAGGTTTGAATTTTGGAAAAAGGGACTTAAATGTGGGCAATAAGGTGGCTGGTTAGTCGGGAAGGCACCCTTTAGGGTCACAAATGTGGTGTGATCATAAAGTAATAAGATCGGTTTTCTTCTTAGAACCTAGATCTAGAGCTGGGAGGGACCTTTGAGACCATTCAGTCCAACTCCTCTCATTCTACAGAGGAGGAAACAGGTCAAAGGAGAAGTGACTTGTCCAAGGTCATAAGATCACAGGACCATCAGAGGATTATAGATTTAGAATTGGAAAAGCCCTCCTCTCCACTTCCATTTGACAGAGGAGTCCCCTGAGGCCTGGAGAGGAGAAAGTAACTTGCTTAAAGTCACAAAAGTAAGGAGACAGTTGAGGATTCAAGCCCAGATCTTGACTCCAATTTCCATTTCATTATGGCCAGGAAGGCTATTCCCCAAGGGAAGTCTCCTAATGGTATGAGTTGAGCAACTTGTGGAAAATTAGTGCTGATCCTCTCAAGGGCAGCGTTCTGGAGGACATGCCATTCACTGCCACAATACAGTCTCTTAGTTTAGCTTTTTGCCACTTTGGTCAAACTGAGTTTTTAGGGAGCCCTTTTGGGGCAGTAAATAGTTAATAAAGAACTCTATGCCTAGGGCCATAAGGCTACAGGTGGTAAGTAACCAGAGGGAGGCTAATTAGAACTAGTGAATCTTATACATAGACAGTGGAAACACTTTCTGAATAAGCAAGAGCATGCACATTAAAAAAAGATCCTAGCAGGAAGTGATTGACAGTCCTGCGGAAGTGGTTTACCATGGAGGGAAATTAGGTGCAAAGAAAGGGCTGAGCATAGAGGTTACAGGAAGAGGGTCCAGGGCAACCATATCAAGGATAAGCTGACCAGCCCGCAGAGAGTCCTTTTCTTCTCCCATGGAGATTGGGAGGGGTTATGGAGGGTGACATGTTCTTTTCTGTAATGTTTGAGAACATGAGAGGTAAAAATAACACTAATGCATCAAGGATCTGCGATTTCCTTGATGTCAGAACTTCCTCCAAGGCAGATCATATACAGTGTGGCCCATTTATGATCTGGGTCTTAGTTCTCTGAGGCTCTGAGAGATTCTTTGGCCAGATGTCCAGCATCTGACTCTCAACACTTCGCTGCCAGCCATTAGCTGACCAAACAAATGCAAGTCCTTCCGAGCTCTCCTGGGTCACTGCTCTTTCCTCCACACTGTGTGTCTTTCCAATAGTGAGGATTATGGGGAGCTACAGGAATTCCTACCTAGAATGAGCATGGGCAGGGAGCACTTCTACTTATCTTGTTGCTACCAAGTCCCAGTCCCCTCTGTCATGGCCTCTGGCTAACTGTCACTGAAGGAGACAGGGTAGTTGAGGACAGAGCTGTGCCTAGGATATGGTCAATTGGAGCAATATACTGGGTCAAACTATAGAGAGCTGGAAAGGGAGATGATTCTTCCTGCCAAAGTTAAGCAATCCTGAAATACTTACAAATACATACAATCAAATGTTAACTCCTCTCATCCTTGAAGCAAATTGAGTGGGCCCATCTCTTAGCCCTCACTCCTCCACATACCTCCCTGCTTCCATCTCAGTTGCCCATATGGGACATATCTCCTTCAAGACTGTACTTGATGGTCACCTAGATGGGGCTAGGTGGCACTGCAGTGGATAGAGCACTGGGACTGGAGTCAGGAAGGCTCATCTTCCTGAGTTCAAATCTAGCCTCAGACACTTACTAGCTGTGTGACCCCAGGCAAGTCACTTTACCCTGTTTGCCTCAGTTTCCTCATCTGTAAAATGAACTGGAAAAGGAAATGGGAAACCACTCTCATATCTTTGCCAAGAAAACCCCAGATGGGGTCACAGAGAGTCAGACACAATAGAAACAACTGAACAACAATTGTCACTTAGTTAGTTTTCGGGGAGGCAGAAGTTTTTGGGTGAGATGTATCCTGACTCAGCACTCTCTAGGAGTGGGTCTGGGTATGATGAATTGTTGGGAACAGAAAGCCGGTGGGAATGGGCAGGAAAATGGAGGGTAGAGTGGCATTGCCCAGAAATGGGCCTACTTTGGTAAGTGGTAAGTAACTATGACATATGTTTTCCAGGCATGCTCCTAAAAGAACTTTTATAGACCAGTTATCTTTCCAAGGCACTTTAATACCACTTTCAAAACTCAGGTTCAGAGTCAGGTCCTCAATCACAAAAAACAACTTCTCAGGATTTTAGAAGTGGTAGGGCCATTTGAATCTCTCTTACCAATCTCTAACTTACCAATTTTATAGATAAAGACATTGTACAGTGATGGCAAGGCATTTGCTAAGGGCTAAAACAGACCATTTTATATTAAAAAAAAACCTTGTCAGACAAAACTTTGTGATAGAATGTATTGGGACAAGGAGGGTACTGGGGGAGTATTGGTTAGTTAATAGTGCTCAAGAATTTATTAATTCTTGCTCCAAGTATTCTCCTTATTGATTTCTTTAATCTCCCTCCTAAAACTTAGTCTATAATCCAAAGTTGCAGAAGTGCCTTTGAAGGATTATATGTAAATAAAGAGGACAGACATGGGTGACAGTGACATGGCCTCAAAATTAAGGAGCAGAAAGGCGCTTGAATTCACTTGTGATTTTTGGTTTCAAAATTTTAAAAACAGGAGAAGAAAGACTTCCCCCTTCTCTTGTATTATATATATATATATATATATATATTTTTTTTTTCTATTGGTCTCAGGGAGATCTTCCCAAGGCCTAATTCTGGTAGTGAGTCTCACTTCTTTTTTTCCTAAACCTTTGGTGATTCTCCATTGCCTATATGATGAAGTTCCAAGTCCTAACCTTAGCACTGGGGGCCCTTTATAGACTCAACCAAAGTCACCTTCTCAGCCTTATCTTAAGCCAGGAGAATGGACTAGCAGGGATCCTTGGAAACCAGAGATTTTTTTCACTTTGTCCTGGTTTCTTTAGTACCTGGCTCAGGATCTGGCCCTAAAAAAAGGCTGTTCAAGTGAATTGAATCTGGCCCAACTGGATGGCTCATAGTGCTTTCCCTGAACAATTTCTGTTGTTACTCATCTGCTCATACTATGCCCCTAGAGAAACACAGAACTTAGGAGTTGGAAGAGACCTCAAAGACTGATGAATAATGTAATGCAATCTTTAAGTGATAAAGAGCCCTCTCTACATGGTCCTAGCCCTGTTGGAAGCCCTTCAGTGAGGGGCCCACCGCCTGTTGGGGTCAGCCCATGCCACAGCTAGAATTGTAGGAGATTTTACTGACAGCAAGCCTACATACATTCAGCTCTCTGCAACTTCTAGCCATCAGTCAACCCAAATGAACTTATGTCTTGTGGCAAACAGCACAAGACTCCATCTTTTCTGTGCCCCTACATCTTCTTTCTTCAAGTCTATGCATCCCAAGTTCCTTCAACAGATTATCCGATGGGTGACAACCCTTCAGTCATCCAGGCTGCCCTTCCGTGCATGTACTCCGGTTTGTTGATGGCCTTCCTAAACTGTTTTTCCCAGAGCTGAACACAACATTTAACCAGAGCAATGAGAGCTCTGGACCTGGAGTTTGAAAGACGTGAGTTCAAATCTGGCTCCAGATAATTACTAGCTGTGTGACCCTGGACAAGTCACTTAGCCTCTCTCAGTTTCCTCATTGGTAAAATGGAGATAGTAATGGCATCTCCCTCCCAGGGTTGTTGAGAGGATCAAATGAGATCAGATTTGTAAAAGTGCTTAGCACAGGGCCTGGTACCTGGTAGGCACTATACAAATGGCCTGTTTCTTTCCTTCCTTCCTCTTATGGAGGATACCTTTATGTCATGATCCCTCTACTGAGAGGAGACATCTCATCAGCAGCTCTCTGGAGACAAGATGGGTTATTGTGTCGACCTGAGTTTGGATATTTTTAGTGTTACGTTATTTTATATTATTTTGGTCATTGTGTATCTATTCTGTATAGATCTTGTATGTACCTATTTATATACGTGTTGTTTCTCTATTAGACTGTGACCTCCTTGAGGTCAGAGGCTGTTGGTATCCCTAGTACTGGTCACAGTGCTTTGTACACAGTAAACTGTTTTTCTGGATGTATGGGTGTATCAGCAAGGCAATAATCACAATATAGATGATAATTGTCAAAATGTTCTGTATTGCAAAATATATGAGACTCTCCACGTAGAAGGTAGAAGACGTAAACCATTTATTCAGACACCAGACCAGTAAGTCCACAACATCACAGCAGAGAACCACTCCATCCCACGACCTTCCACCCCCTGCTGGGGCCTTGCCACCAACAAGCAAACTTACAGCACAGCTATCATACATCTGCTCTCTTTCCCTCAGCTCTGTTGAATTGCTTTCTCAGCATTTCCTGTGACACAATTTCCTTTTCCTTTCAGCAAGCTCCTCCCACCATATGTGACTTAAGCTTCCTGTGATGTAAGAAGGCCACATAGCCTATTAATAGGTGGGAAAGATCTTTAAATCTAAATTGCTGTTACAATGGGAGAGGAGGCAATGGGGGTTAAATGACTTACCCAGGGTCACACAGCTATTAAGTATCTGAGGTTGGATTTGAACTCAGGTCTTCCTGACTCCAGGGCCAGTGCTCTATCCACTGCACTACCGAGCTGCCTCCATAGTAAGTTCTTTTAAAAATATGTTTTAAATTTTATTTTTTATTCTGAACTTAAACACCAAAAAAGAGTATTTCTACATACAAAAACAAAAAGAAGACTGTATATGAAACTGAATCTCCATTTCATACTGTTTGCTTTTGAAAAAAGACAGTAATAACTCTACATGTCACTTTCAATTCCTTGTCTTTTCTTCCTTCCTATTCTCTTCTGTGAATTTTAAAAAGCATTCAATGCTCCCCCTCTTTTTGCACCACAATTGCTAACGACCCCTCTTCCTCCAATCTGTACCACTATTTTCCAGTTTAAAACAGAGAAAGAAAAAACCCAACATCATAAGAAACAAGCCCAGTCAAGCAAAACAAATCCACAAGGTGACCATATCCAAAACATGTCTGTCTCTTTTTTCACCTTGAGACCTAACATGCTTTCTCTTGGGTCCTCTGAAGTCATGGTTGGTCATTGATCAGAGTCCTTAAGTTTTTTGAAGTTCTTTTTCTTTACAATGTTCTTGTCCTTGTATAAATTATTCTCCTGGTTCTTATCACTTCACTCTGCATCACTGTGTATTATCCAACATTCTCTGAAATGATCTCTTTCCTCATTTCTGATTGTACAATAATATTTCATTGCATTCATATACCACAGTTTGTTCAATCCTTCTCCAATTGATGGGCATCTTCTTTGTCCCTCAGAATTAAGATGTTTATTTTGTTAGTGACTTCCCTGGTATTTTCTTCTATTTTAATCCCCTACCACATCCTCATTTGTTGCCCTATTAAATTTGATGTTTTTTTCTGCCAGACTGTATGCTTATGCATTTATGTATGTATGTTCAACCTTCCTTTGTCCATTTCAGATAAGAGTGAGGTTCATCTGATGCTTATTCCTCTCACCCCTTCCTATATGTTTGCATACTCTTCTTTTCATCCATCCCAATGATGAGAAATAGCAAGTTCACTCTTTTCTTCCTATTTTTTACATTAGTGTATTCCTTTTATCCTCCTTTTCTTTCCCCTCTTAAAATCATCATATCTGAACCAATCCTCTTCTAAGTCCTTTGTTTTTTCCTGCAACTCCTTCATATATACCCTCTGAAGACATTAAGTTTCTGAAGGGACATTTGTTTCTTTTCTCCAATTAGAACATTAGTAGTACAAATCAAATAGTCCCTTTCAATTGCTCAAATAATTCACCTTTCTAGGTTTCTCTAGACTCTTGTATTTGAATTTCAAAGTTCCTACTGAGCTTTGGTCTTTTCATTGGAAATGCTTGAAAGTCCCCTAATGCATTAAAGATCCTCTTGTTGCTCTCCCCACTCCGGATTATACTCAACTTTGCAGGATAAGTTGTTTTTAGTTGGAAGTCTATATCCTTTGCTTTTTGGAATGTTGTATTGCAAATCTCATCTCATTTTTAGTAGAAATTTTTGGATATTGTGTGATCCTGACTATTGTTCCTTCGTACTTGAACTCCTTCCTGAGTACTTGCAGTATTTTTGTCTCAGATGTGGAGGTTGTGGATTTTGGCCATGACATTCCTCAGACTTTTACTTCTGGGTTTTTTTTTTCAGGAGGTGATTCATAGACTACCTTGTAACTTTATGACTTCCCTGGCTCTTTCTTAGGGGATCCTGCACTCTTGCTGCCTCAGAACGCAGAGATTTGAAGGTTCCAAGTGCTTTTAGTGAGCCTCAGGTTTCTCTGGGAGGCTGACAACTTGTTAGTTGAGCTGATGCTGACTTACTGGCAGCCCCCTTTCCTGCTGCCTGGGTGCTTTCATCCAATTTTTTGTGTGTAGTTCTGGAGTGGAAGAAGTCACTTACTGTAGTCTCTTATTGTATTTCTTGATTGTTTGGTCTAGTGTGAATTTCAGGTTTTTGCTGGAGTAGGTATGTGGAGCTTGGTGGTCTGATTCTTTTTAGTCACACATAGTAAGCTTTTAATGTATGTTTGCTAATTAATTGGTTGCTTATGTAAAACCCTCCCCTTTGTTCTATCCCTACACTTGCATTGGCATTGGTGGGTTGGGTCCCCAGAAGGGTGACTACTACTATTCTTAAGGTTCTAGGGGAGTAAGCCTTTAGGCAGCTATCTTCCTCAACCTGACCACTATACTTTTCCTTACCAATCAAGCAGTAGATTCAGTTTTTCACAAAAACATTCACCCAAATGGTGAAATAAGAACCATAAGTCACAAAGCACTACCTCCCCCCACCACACATGCACCTGGGTTGTACCCTCCCAGAAATACACATAGTGTGCAGAAACCCAAAGTGCAATGGCACTGAAGCATACATGTAGGAAACATGTGGCCAAGGCAATTCAGAACTCTTGGACTCTATGGACCCAATGGCTTTTTTTTCTGTAGCATCCTCTCAAAGTCTGCTGCAGAACATGCCATCAGTGATAGACTAGTTGCCCTGCTACTCAACTAGGTTTTTTTTTAAACGTGGAGTCTCTGCTGAATGGGTCAATACAAACCTAGGCTCAGTCAAACAGGCTGTACGGCTGCCTCCTCATCAGGCTTGACTGCTGCTGGGCTTGACCAGACAGCCTCTAGGCATGGCTTCTGTCACACTGGGTCAGGCATGGAAATCAGCTGCTGGGAAGCTATTGTCATATGGATCCAGGCAAGGCAGCTTCTGCCGCCGGGCTACTGTTGGTATACTGGGCAAAGGAAGGTTGCTGTTCCACTAGGATGCTGCCACCAGACCAGTCCAGGGTCAGCTATTCGCAGGGAGTGACAGGCATCCCTGCTGGATGGGTTGACCTGCTATTCTCCCTGGCTCACTCTCCAATAGACAGCTACAATCTTTCACTGCCTTCAGCCACTGAATTGAGCTGGGTTAAGCTCTGGGTGTTACTGAGGTTCAGCTGGGTGTTACTGAGCTCTTTCCAACTAGAGTGTTACAGTGTTAATTTCAGCTAGAGTGATGCCTCTTAGATTATTGATAGAAGCCTCTCCTCTTTGAACATCTCAGAATGGAAGGGTGTGTA
Source organism: Trichosurus vulpecula (assembly GCF_011100635.1). NCBI lineage: Eukaryota > Metazoa > Chordata > Mammalia > Diprotodontia > Phalangeridae > Trichosurus > Trichosurus vulpecula. The sequence goes on from NW_023494378.1 coordinate 1,236,980, forward strand.
AAAGGGAAGAGGTGAGGAAGAAGATAGAGGGGAATATGTGATGAACCCTAACCAAATCAAGGGCTAACAATGAAGAAGAGAGCCTATAAGCGAATGAGTGATGAGGAAATGAGAACTTTTGTTTCAGTGGTGGGAGGGGGCATCACAATGAATACTCCTATAGGAGAAGAGAGATATTCTATAAAAGGAAATGGAGACCTCATAGTGGGTATTATCTGCAGGGATTTGATGCTTAGAGACACCAATCTTCCTGCCTTAGGAGAAGGGGAATCAGAGCTTCTGAGGAAAATGGACACTATGAAGAGTGAGAGGGCATGGGTCCAGGGAAGAGACTCCAAGAAAAATGAGGAGTGGGTGAGAAATTATCAATTAGAGGGCAAAGATCAATAATGAACAGCACAATCAGAAACATAGGAAAACTGGTTTTACTGCTTTAGTTCCTTCATCTGCATAAACTCAAGGAGAGTCTGCGAAGTATAAATAAAAGTGGTATTACTTCTGAGCCAGGAAAGTTGTTGAATATAAGAATCAGTTAATGAATAAGCATTGATTAAATGCCACCTGTCTACCAGACACTGTCCTAAGCTCTGGGGCTACAATGAAAAATAAAAGACAGTCTCTACTCTTAAGGCATTTACAATTTAATGAGGGAAACAACAAGCAAAAAAAATATGTACAAACTCAATGAAATTGTTAAATTTAACCCCTTCAAGTTTGGAGTCTTGGAGTCTGCAGCTTAGAGTTTTTTTCCCTGGAGATGATCTATGAATTCTTTTGACTGGTACTCTGCTTTCTGTGTTCAGAAGTTCTGGGCAGTTTATTTCTGGCACTGTGATGTTCAAGTTTTTTGACTTGTCTGTTCTTCTGTAAATCTCATAATCCTTAAGTGGTCTCTACATGTCTTGTCTTTGAGATCTTTTGCTTTGATAGTGTATGACCCTGAGCTTACCCTCTATCTGCCTCAGTTTCTTCAACTATAAAATGGAGATGATAATAGCACCTACTTCCCCAGGGTTATTATGAGGATCAAATTAGATATTTATAAAGTGCTTAGCACAGTGTCTGGCATATAGTAGCTTCTATATAATTGTTTATTCCCTCCCCTCCTTCAGTTCTCTGGCCCTGTGTCACAGAGTGTTGCCATGCTGCTATCACAGTCTGAGCTTGTTGTTGTTCAGTCGTGTCTGACAGCTCATGATCCCATGGTCACAGCATGCCAGGCCCTTCTATCCTCCACTATCTCTTGAAGTGTGTCCAAGCTCATGTTTGTTGTTTCCATGACACTATCCATCCATCTAATCCTCTGCTATCTCCTTTTCCTTTTACCTTCAATCTTTCCCAACATTAAGGCCTTTTCCAATGAATCCTCTCTTCTCATTATGTGGCAAAAATATTTAAGCTTCAGCTTCAGTATTTGACCTTCTAATGAATAGCCTGAATTAATTTCTTTAAGTATTGACTGATTTGATCTCCTTGCTGTCCAAGGGACTCTCAAAAGTCTTCTCCAGCACCACAATTCAAAAGTGTCAGTTCTGTGGCACTCAGCTTTCCTTATAGTTCAACTCACAGCCATACATTGCTACTAGCAATAGCTTTGAGTATATGGATCTTTGTTGGCAAGGTGATGTCTTTGTTTTTTAGTCTGCTGTCCAGATTTTCCATAGCTTTCCTTCCAAGGAGCAAGTGGCTGTTCTTTACCATCTGCAGTGATCTTTGAGCCCAAGGATATAAAATCTGATCCTACTTTAATTTCTTCTCCCTTTATTTGCCAGGTTCCTCAGGAGACAAATAAGATGATCTCATACTCCCATCTCTTTGAGGATTTGCCATATTTTATTGTGATCCACACAGTCAAAGGCTTTAGTGTAGTCAATGAAGCAGAAGTAGATGTTTTTCTAGAGCTCCCTTGATTTTCCCATAATCCAGTGAATGTTGGCAATTTGGCCTCTAGTTTCTCTGCCTCGTTGAAAACCAGCCTGTTCTGGCAATTCTTGGTTCAAATATTGCTGAATCTTAAGCATAACCTTGCTGATGTGTGAAATGAGTGCAATCATTTGGTAATTTGAACATTCCTTGGTGTTGCCCTTCTTTAGGATTGGAACATAAAGTGATCTTTTCCAAACCAGTGGCCATGGTTGTGTTTTCCAAATTTGCTGGCTTATTGAGTGCAACATTTAACAGCATCACCTTTCATGGTTTTAAAGAGCTCAGCTGGAATTCCATCACCTCTACTAACCTTATTGTTAGCAATGCTTCCTAAGACTCACTTGACTTCATTCTCTAGGATGTCTGGCTCTAAATCAGTAACCACGTCATCCTGATTATTGGTGACATTAAGATCTTCTTTGTATGGTTCTTTTGTGTTTTCTTGCCACCTCTTCTTAATCTGCTTCTGTTAAATCCCTACCATTTTTGTCTTTTATTATGCCCATTTTTGCATGAAACATTCCCTTGATATCTCTAATATTCTTGAAGAGATCTCGTGTCTTTCCCATTCTGTTGTTTTCTTCTATTTGTTTGAATTGCTCATTTAAGAAAACCTTCTCATCTCTCCTTGTTATTCTCTGGAATTCTGCATTTAGTTGGGTATATCTTTCACTTTCTCCTTCACCTTTCTCTGTCCTTCTTTCCTCAGCTATTTGTAAAATCTCATCAGACAGACAGTTTGTTTTCTTGCTCTTCTTTTTCTTTAGAATGTTTTTTGTTGCTGCCTCCTATGTAGTATTATAAAACTGTTTATACTTCTTCAGGCACTCCATCTACCAGATCTAATCTCTTAAATCTATTCATTACTTCTACTTCATATTTATGAGGCACGTTACTTAGGTCATACCTTTTTGATCTAATGGTTTTCTCTACTTTCTTCAAATTAAGTCTGAATTTTGCAATAAGAAGCTCATGATCTGAGCCATGGTCAACTCTGGGTCTTGTTTTAACTGACTCTATCGAGCATTTCCGCTTTTGGTTGCAAAGCATATAATCTGGCGATGTCCATGTGTAGAGTTGCCTTTTGTTGAAAAAGAGTGTTTGTTGTGACCAGTGAATTATTTGGACAAAACTCTATTAGTTTCTGCCCTGCTTAATGTTGTACTTCAAGGCCAAACTTGCCTGTTATTCCAATTGTCTTTTGATTTCCTACTTTAGCTTTCCAATCCCCTATGATGACTGTGACATCTTTTTTGGCCAGTATTATTTCTAGAGAATGCTGTTGGTCTTCATAGCACTACTCAGCTTTGGCCTCTTTGCCATCAGTGATTGGAACATAGACTTGTATTACTCAGATGTTGAATGGTTTGCCTTGGATTTGAACATACATCATTCCATTGTTTTGAGATTATACCCCAGTACTGCTTTTCTAACCCTTTTATTGACTGTGAGGGCTACTGCATTTCTTCTAAGGGATTCTTGTCCGCACTAGTATATGTAGTGATCATCCGAATTAAATTCACCCGTTCCCATCCATTTAAGTTCTGACACCAAGATGTTCATGTTTAATCTTTACATCTTGTATTTGACCACATCCAGCTTACCTTGGTTCATAGAGCTTACTTTCCAGTTTCCTATGCAGTATTGATCTTTATAGCATTGGAATTACCTTTTGTCATCAGACATATCTGTAGCTGACATTCCTTTTGGCTTTGGCCCAGCTGCTTCAGCTATGTGTAATTGTCCTCTGCTCTTCCCCAGCAGTGTGTTGGACACCTTCTGACCTGAGGGGCTCATCTTCCAATCTCATCTTTTTTTTATCATTTTAGTACTGTTCATAGAGTTTTCTTGGCAAAGATACTGGAGTGGTTTGGCATTTTTCTTCTCTATTAGATCACCTTTTGAAAATAATGGAGCATTTGTGTACTTTTTTGGTACAGTTGTTTTTCAGTCATGTCTGACTCTTTGTGATCCCACTTGGGGTTTTCTTGGCAAAGATACTACAGTAGTTTGACATTTCCTTCTCCAGCTCATTTTACATATACGAACAGGGTTAAGTGATGTGCTAGGTCACATAACTAATGTGTGAGGCCAGATTTGAACTAATGAAGATGAGTCTTCCTGACTCCAGGCCTGGCATTCTATCTACTGTTCCAGTTAGCTGCCCAGACAGTTTGAGCAAATTTATGCCAAAAAAGTTTGGATCTTCATGGCCCTGGGGGGATGAGGGTGGGCAATTGATTTATAATAATAATAATAATAGCTGCCAATAATGATAGATAACATTTATATAGCTCTTAGTATATACTTAACTATTTGTTATAGAGTTGAGTTGTGCTGCAAACCTGTGGGTTGACTTATCTAGCTCTGCTGCCAGGGGTATGGTGGTTTAGCATGAGTTAGGGGTTTTCACCTTGTTTGGGTTTTTGGTGTCATAGATCATGAAAACAGATGAAATTGCTTTATTCTTGATGCATAATATCTGCTTTGGAGAGGTTTGCAAGACTGTGAGGATCTGCAAAAATGTCTAGTCCTCCATCTTGTTGACTCACTTTTTTAAATTTTTAAAAATTTATTTAATATATTTAGTTTTCAGCATTGATTTCACAAGAGTTTGAATTACAAATTTTCTCCCCATTTCTACCCTCCCCCCCACTCCAAGATGGCGTATATTCTGGTTGCCCTGTTCCCCAGTCAGCCCTCCCTTCTGTCACCCCACTCCTCTCAAATACCCTTTTCCCTTCCTTACTTGTAGGGCAAGGTAAATTTCTACACCCCATTGCCTGTGTATCTTATTCCCTAGTTGCATGCAAAAACTTCCTTTTTGTTTGTTTTTGAACATCTGTTTCTAAAACTTTGAGTTCCAAATTCTCTCCCTTCTTCCCTCCCCACCCACCCTCCTTAAGAAGGCAAGCAATTCAGCATAGGCCACATGTGTATCATTATGTAAAACCCTTCCACAATGCTCATGTTGTGAAAGACTAACTATATATTGTTCCTTCCTAACCTATCCCCCTTTATTGAACTTTCTCCCTTGACCCTGTCCTTTTTCGAAAGGGTTTGTTTTTGATTACCTCCTCCCCCTATCTGCCCTCCCTTCTGTCATCCCCCCCATTTTATCTTCTTCCTCCTTCTTTCCTGTGGGGTAAGATACCCAATTGAGTGTGTATGGTATTCCCTCCTCAAGTCAAATCTGATGAGAGCAACATTCACTCATTCCCCCTCACCTGCCCCCTCTTCCCTTCCTACAAAACTGCTTTTTCTTGCCAGTTTTATGCGAGATAATTTATCCCATTCTATCTCTCCCTTTCTCCCTCTCTCAATATATTCCTCTCTCATCCCTTAATTTGATTTCATTTTTTTAGATATCATCTCTTCATATTCAATTCACCCTGTGCCCTCTGTCTATACACACACACACACACACACACACACACACACACACACACACACATATACACACACACACATGCATGTATATACACACATATACATACACATAATACACACACATACATACAGCCTTACACACACATATATATACATACCCATACACACACACACACATACACATATACATATATATATGCATATTCCCTTCAGCTACCCTAATACTGAGGACTCATGAATCATACACATCATCTTTCCAAGTAGGAATATAAACAAAACAGTTCAACTTTAGTAAGTCCCTTGTGATTTCTCTTTCTTGTTTACCTTTTCATGCTTCTCTTGATTCTTGTGTTTGAAAGTCAAATTTTCTGCTTAGCTCTGGTCTTTTCACTGAGAAAGCTTGAAAGTCCTCTATTTTATTGAAAATCCATATTTTGCCTTGGAGCATGATACTCAGTTTTGCTGGGTAGGTGATTCTTGGTTTTAATCCTAGCTCCACTGACCTCCGGAATATCGTATTCCGAGCCCTTCAATCCCTTATGGTAGAAGCTGCTAGATCCTGTGTTATTCTGATTGGGTTTCCACAATACTCAAATTGTTTCTTTCTGGCTGCTTGCAGTATTTTCTCCTTGATCTGGGAGCTCTGGAATTTGGCGACAATATTCCTAGGAGATTTCTTTTTGGGATCTATTTGAGGAGGTGATCGATGGATTCTTTCAATTTCTATTTTGCCCTGTGGCTCTAGAATATCAGGGCAGTTCTCCTTGATAATTTCTTGAAAGATGGTATCTAGGCTCTTTTTTTGATCATGGCTTTCAGGTAGTCCAATAATTTTTAAATTATCTCTCCTGGATCTATTTTCCAGGTCAGTGGTTTCTCCAATGAGATATTTCACATTGTCTTCCATTTTTTCATTCTTTTGGTTCCATTTTATAATATCCTGATTTCTCATGAAGTCACTAGCTTCTACTTGCTCCAATCTTATTTTTAAGGTAGTATTTTCTTCAGTGGTCTTTTGGACCTCTTTTTCCATTTGGCTAATTCTGCCTTTCAAGGCATTCTTCTCATTGGCTTTTTGGAGCTCTTTTACCATTTGAGTTAGTCTATTTTTTAAGTTGTTGTTTTCCTCAGTATTTTTTTCAGCATTTTTTGGTTCTCCTTTAGCAAGTCATTGATTTGTTTTTCATGGTTTTCTCGCATCATTCTCATTTCTCTACCCAATTTTTCCTCTATTTCTCTAACTTTCTTTTCCAAATCCTTTTTGAGCTCTTCCATGGCCTGAGACCAGTTCATGTTTTTCTTGGAGGCTTTTGATGTAGGCCCTTTGACTTTGTTGACTTCTTCTGGCTGTATGTTTTGGTCTTCTTTGTCACCAAAGAAAGAGTCCAAAGTCTGGGACTGAATATGAGTGTGTTTTCTCTGCTTGGCCATGTTCCCAGCCAACTTACTTGACTCTTGAGTTTTTCATCAGGGTATGACTGCTTGAAGAGTAGAGAGTACTTTGTTCCAAGCTTGAGGGGATGCACTGTTGTTTTCAGAGCTATTTCCATACAGCCAGCTCTGCCACACCAGCACTCCTCCTTCTCCAAGAACCGCCATCCCGGACCTGATGAAAATCTTCAGCAGGCTCTGCACTCCTGCTCTGATCAGCCACTTAATTCCTCCCACCAGGTGGGCCTGGGGTCAGAAGCCACTGCAGCTGTAGTTCTATAGCTGCACCACCTCTGCCGCCCCTGGGGCAGTGGCTGAACTGTGAACTTCTTCCACTCTGTCCCCGCAGCTTTTCCCACTAACCTTCTCTGTTGTCTTTGGTGTTTGTGGGTTGAGAAGTCTGGTAACTGCCACAGCTCACTGATTCAGGGAGCTAGGGCTTGTTCCACCTGGCTCTTGGTCTGGTTGGTCCTGCCGCAGCCCACGCTGAGCTCCTCTCCCCTCCGCTCCCAGCTCCGTGCACGATAGACCTCACCCAGTGACCGTCCAGGTTGTCCTGGGCTGGAGCCCTGTCTCCCTCTGCTGTTTTGTGGGTTCTGCAGTTCTAAAATTTGTTCAGAGCCATTTTTTATAGGTTTTTGGAGGGACCTGGTAGGGAGCTCATGCAAGTCCCTGCTTTTCGGCCGCCATCTTCGTTGACTCACTTTTTTGAGGCAGCTAGGGGTGCTCCATTACTTTCAAAAGGTAATCTAGTGGAGAAGAAAATGCCAAACCACTCCAGTATCTTTGCCAAGAAAACCCTATGAACAGTACCAAAATGATAAAAAAAATATAACATGCCTTATGAATATGAAGTAAAAGTAATGAATAGATTTAAGAGATTAGATCTGGTAGATGGAGTGCCTGAAGAACTATGGACAGAGGTTTACAATACTATATAGGAGGCACAACAAAAAACATTCTAAAGAATGTTTTTATGTCCTAGTACATGGTCAATTTTTGTGTATGTGCCATGTACCACTGAGAAAGAGGTATATTCCTTCCTATCCTCATTTAATTTTGTCCAGAGGTCTATCATAGCTACCTTTTCTAAAATTCTATTCACCTCTTTAACTTCTTTGTTGTTTATTTTGAGGTTAGATTTATCAAGTTAAGAGAGGGGGAGGTTGAGTTTTGCTGTCCATTTCTTCCTGTAACTCCCTTCACTTCTCCTCTAAGAATCTGTATGCTATACCACTTGGTGCATATATGTTGAGTAATGATATTGCTTCATTTTCTATGGTGCCTTTTAGCAGGATATAGTTTCCTTCTTTATCTCTTTTAATTGGATTTATTTTTGATTTGTCTTTGTCTGAGATTACGATTGCTACCCCTGCTTTTTTTTACTTCAGCTGAAGCATAATATATTCTTCTCCAGCCTTTTACCTTTACTCTGTGTGTATTCCCCTGTTTCAAGTGTGTTTCTTGCAAACAACATATTGTAGAATTATGGTTTTTAATCCATTCTGCTATCCAACTCCATTTTATGGGAGAGTTCATCCCATTCACATTCACAGTTATGATTACTATCTGTCTTTCTCTTGATCCTATTCCCCCCCATTTATGCTTTTATTTTTCCCTTCTTCCTTCCCCTTCTCAAAAGAGTTTTGCTTTTGACCACTACCTCCCTCAATCTTCCCTCCCTTCTGTCAACCCCACTCCCTTTTCTTTCCCTTTTCTCTTACTACTTCTTTCCTCCCTTCTAACCCCTCCTACTGCTTGTAGGGCAAGTTAGATTTCTGTACTTAACTGAGTATGTTATTCCCTCCTTGAACCAAATCCGATGAGAGTAAAGCTCAAACAATGCTCATCTCCCTCCCTTCTTTGCCTTTACTATAATAAGTTTTTGTGCCTCTTCATGTTATGTAATTTCCCCTTTTCTGCTTCTTCTTTTCCTCTTTTCTCATTACAATCCCTTTGCACCCCTTAATGAGGTTTTTTATCAACACATCAGTTAATTTATACCCACACTTTCTATCAATGTATATCCCCTTTAAATGTCATAATAAATATACAATTCTCAAGATTAACAAGTATCATCCTCTCATATAGGGATGTAAACAGTTTGCCCTTATTGATTAACAAGTTTTTCCCCCTTTTTTCCTGTTTACATTTTTATGCCTCTCTTGAGTCTTGCATTTGAAGATCAAATTTTCCATTGAGCTCTGGTTTTTTCATCAAGAAGGTCTGGAAGTCCCTTATTTCATTGAATATCCATTTCATTGCCTGAAAGATTATGCTCAGTTTTGCTGGGTAGTTGATCCTTAGTTGTAATCCAAGCTGTTTTGCCTTTCAGAATATCATATTCCAATCTCTCCAGTCTTTTAATGTAGAAGCTGCATGGTCCTGTGTGATCCTGACTGTAGTTCCCCAATATTTGAGTTGTTTCCTTCTGGCTGCTTGCAGTATTTTCTCCTTGACTTGATAATTCTGGAATTTGGCTACAATATTCCTTGGCATTTTCAATTTGGGATCTCTTTCAGGGGGTGATTGGCAGATTCTTTCAATGACTTTTTTGCCCTCTGATTCTAGGACCTTGGGGAAGTTTTCCTTGATGATTTCTTGGAAGATACTGTCAAGGCTCTTTTTTTTCATCATGGCTTTCCAGTAGACCAATACTTCTTAGATTATCTCTCCTGGATCTGTTTTCCAGGTCAGTTGTATTTCCAATGAGATATTTTATGTTTTCTTCTATTTTTTTCATTTTTAGATTTTGTTTCACTGATTCTTGATGCCTTATAGAGTCATTAGCTTCTACTTGCCCAGTTCTAAATTTTAATGAATTATTTTTTTTCAGTTAGCTTTTGTACCTCCTTTTTCATTTGGCCAATTTTGCCTTTTAAGGAGTTATTTTCTCCAGTTAGGCTTTGTACCTCTTTATCCATTTAACCAATTTTACTTTTTAAGGAATTGTTCTCTTCAGTGAATTTTTTTTTCCATTTTGTCAATTGTATTTTTAAAATAATTGGTTGATTTTTCTTCTACCTCTCTAATTTGGCTTTTAAAATCCTTCTTGAGCTCTTCTAAGAATGCTTTCTGGGCTTGAGACCAGTTCATATTCCCTTCTGAGGTTTCAGATGTGGGTATAGTGTCGGTGCTATCCTCTTCTAAATTTGTATTTTGATCTTCCCTGTCCCCATAGTAGGATTCTATGGTCTTTGCTTTTCTAATGTGCTTCTTTTTCATTGTGATTGCCTTTTTCCTGGCTTTTAAAGTGGACCTCTGCTTCTGGGGCACAGGGAGCTCTGTCCCACACTTCTTGTGCTGGAAGCTAGAGGCCTCATTACTGGCTTTGTGTGCTGTGGCCTCTGGTTTTGTCAGCTAGAAGTTATATAATGCTGCAGCTTACTAGGTGCTGAGCTGGAGCTGGCTGGTGTGTGCCAAGGCCAAGGCCAGGTGAAGTCTTTCTGAGTTTCTCCGGGGTTACACTGAAGCTCATGGTGTGATGTGTGGGGAAGGGGTGTTCTGGCTGCTGGAGGTCTCCTCCTCCCCTAGGGCTATGTTAGAGCATGGGTAGGCTCAGCTGCCATCCATGCTGGTGTTTGCCAATTCCCCTGGCTGTGCTGAGGGACACCAGGTCCCCTTCAGCTACTGCAAGGGGGACTCTTCCTGCCAATCCCCTTAGCCTACAGAGCTAAAAGACTGCTTTATGGCTCCACTGTTCCAGGATTTTTCCTGGGGCAATATTGCCTGGGTTTTTCAAGGCCAACAAAGGGGTGGTGGTGGTGGTGGTGAGAGCACTTACAGTTTATTCCACCGTCTTGGCTCCCAAAAGTTCAAGGAGGTGACTTTCAAACATTTAGTCTGTGGGCTGATAGTCCCAGGAGTAGCTGCTGCTGCTGCTGCAGGCCCGGTGCTTCTCTCTCAGCCAGCTCAGACAGGCCTCCATCCTGCACTGAAAGGTTTGGGAATTGCCACTGCTACCAGTGATTCAGTCCACCAGGGCTCGCTCACACTCTGCTACAGTTGGGTGTAGACCTGTGCACTCTACGCTCTCCCAGCCCAGTGCAACAGATCCTTTCTGTCGACCTTCCAGGCTGTCCTGGGCTGGAAAGCTGCCATACTCTGTCTCCTGGTGGATTCTGCCACTCTAAAATTTCCCTAGATTCACTTTTGAGAGATATCTGAAGGAATTTGTGGGAGGGGTCAGATGAGTCCCTGCTTTCACTCCACCATCTTGGCTCCGCCCCTTCCACTTCTAAATAATTCTATTTAGAAAAAGAAATTGAACAAGCCATAAATGAGCCACCCCCCCATAAAAACCCAGGATCAGATGGATGTATTTAAAGAAAAATTAGTTCCAATTCTCTATAAACTATTTGAAAAGATAGGCAATGATTTTTGCTAAATTCCTTCTTTGTCACAAATATAGTTTTGATACAAAAACCAGGAAGGGCTAAAACAGAGAAAGAAAACTATAGGACAATTTCCCTAATAAATATTGATGCAAAAAAATTTAAATAAAATACTAACAAGAAGATTACTGCCACATATCACAAAGATTATACACTATGACTATGTGGGATTTGTACCAGGCATGCAGAGTTGGTTCAATATTAGGAAATCTATAAGCATAATTGACCATATCAGTAACAAAAACAAGAAAAAATTCATATGATTAGTAGATGCAGAAACAGATTTTCACAAAATACAACACCCATTCCTATGTAAAACACTAGAAAGCATAGGAATAAATTGAACTTTTCTTCAAATGATAAACATTGTTTATCCAAAACCAAGGGCAAGCACTATGTGTAATGGGGACAAACTAGAATCCTTCCTAATAAGATTGGAGATGAAGCAAGGATGCCCATCATCACCAGTATTATTCAAAACTGTACTAGAAATGCTGGCTATAACAATAAGACAAGAAAAAGAAAATGAAAGAATAAGAATAGGCAATGAGGAAACAAAATGATCACTCTTTGCAGATGATATGATGGAATACTTAGAGAACCCTAGAGAATCAACTAAAAAACTAGTTGAAACAATGAATAAATTTAGCAAAGTTGCAAGATACAAAATAAACCCATATAAATCATCAGCATTTCTATAAGTTACCAACAAAGCCAAGCAGAAAGAGATAGAAAGAGAAATTTTATTTACTTGCCAAGACAAATCCAGCAACTATTTGAACACAATTATAAAACACTTTTCACACAAATAAACTCAGATCTAAAAAAATTGGAAAAATATTAATTACTCATGGGTGGGGTGAGCCAACATAATAAAAATGACAATTCTACCTAAATTAATTTACTCATTCAGTGCTATAACAATTAAACTACCAAAGAATTACCTTAGAGAGCTAGAAAAAAATAATAGCAAATTTCATCTGGAAGAACAAAAGGTTATCAAAAGGTGAACAAAGGAATATTAAGAGAAACAATGAAAAAAACTGTGAAAGAAGGCAGCCTAACAGTACCAGATTTCAAATTATGTTATAAAGTGGTAGTCATCAAAACAATTGGTACTAGTTATAGAGAGGATGTAGAGTGGAAGATCAGTAGAATAAATTAAGAATACAATATACAGTAGTAAACGACCATAGTAATCTAGTGGTTGATAATCACAAAGATCCAGGGTTTAGGGGCAAGGATTTACTATTTGACAAAAACTGTTGGGAAAACTAGAAAGCAGAAAATAGGCTTAGATCAAATCTCACACTGTATACCAAGATAAGGTTGAAATGGGTACATGATTTAGGCATAAAAGCTGATATCATAAAAAATTAGGAGAGCATGGAAAAGTTTACCTATCAGATCTATGGATAAGAAGAGTTTATGACTAAATAAGAGATAGAGAGGATCATGGGAAGTAAAATGAATAATTTTGATTACATGAAATTAGAAAAGTTTCTCACAAAGAAATGCAGCTAGAAGGAAAGCAGGAAACTGGGGAAAATGGTTACAGCAATTTCTCTGATAAAGGCCTTATTTCTCAAATATATGGGAAACTGAGCCAAATTTATAAATATAAGAGCTATCCCCCAATTGACAAATGATAAAAAGATGTGAAAGGCAATTTTCAGAAGAAGAAATCAAAGTTATCTCCTGACATGGTTGTGAATGCATTATAATTCTTCTTTTGAGAACTGATTATTCATAATCTTTGTCTACTTATCTATTGGAGAGTGGCTATTAGTCTTACATATATTTACTGATTATTTTTATATCTTGAATACAAAACAATTATCAAAAAAATTTGATAGTCCTATATCTCTTCTACCCTTTGTGACCAAACTCCTTGAAAAGGCTGTCTACAATGTGTACCTCCATTTCTTTCTTCTCACTGTCTTCTTAACCTCTTACAATTCAGCTTTGGACCATGTCATCATTACAATGTAATTGCTCTCTCCAAAGCTACCAATGATTTCTTAGCTGCCAAAACCAACGGCCTTTTCTCAATCCTTGTTCTCATTGACCCCTCTACAGCCATTGGCACTGTTGATTATTTTCTCCTTCTTGATATTCTCTTCTGTCTAGGTTTTCAGGTAATATCAGACCAATCTTTTCCATCTCCTTTTCTGGATTCTCATCCAGATCATTCCCTGTGACCATAGTTATCCCTCAGGGTTCTGTCCTGGGCCCTCTTCTCTTCTCCCTCTATACTACTCCACTTGGTGATCTCATCAGCTCTCATGGATCTAATTACCATCTTTATGCTGACACTTCTCATATCTTCATTGGGAGCATACTAGGTAGAGGAGGGGTTGAGGAAGGAGGGTAGAAAAGTCAAGGATAGCTGATGCTAGAGAAATCTCTCCTTCAGTCTCCAAGAGGGCTATCAAGCTAAAATTATATCTATCTGCCAGACATAAAAATTTTAAGTCAGTAAACATTATCAAGCCCCTACTATGTGCTAGGCACTGTGCTAAATTCTGGGGATATAAAAAAAGACAAAAGCCCTAAAAGCTCTTTGCCCCAAACTCTCTGCTGACCTCCAGTTTCTCATTTCCAACTGTCTTTTAGACATCTCAAACTAGATGTCCAGTAGACATCTTAAACTAAATATGTCCAAAACTGAACAAATTATCTTTCCCCCTAAACTCTCCCCCAAACTTCCCTATTACTGTCTAGGGCAATACTATCTCCCCTGTCCCTCAGTCAACACAGACTCCTCACTATCTCTCACCCCACTCCATAACCAATCTGTCACCAAGGCCCATTGATTTTACCTTTGTGATATCTCTTGCACATGGCCCCTTGTCTCCTCTGACACTGGGGCAAGCCCTCATTGCTTCATACTTGGACTATCACAGTGGCCTACTGGTGGGTTTCCTTGCTTCAAGTCTCTTCCCACTGCAATCCACCCTCCAAATAGCCATTAAAAGTGATTTTCCTAAAGCTCAGGTCCAACCATGTCAACTCCCCTACTCAATAAACTCTAGTGGCTTCCTATTGCCTCCAGAATCAAATGCAAAAGGCTCTGTTTGGCATTCAAAGCTCTTTATAACATAGCCTCTTCCTACCTCTTCAGTCTTCTTATGCCTTACTTCTTGACAGGTACTCTTTGGTCTAGTGACACTGGCCTCCTGGCTGTTCCACCAATAAGACCTTCCATCTCTAGGCTCTGGCCATTCTCTCTGACTGTCCCCCATGCCTGGAATGCTCTTCCTCCTCTGCTCTACCTACTAACCTCCCTGGATTCCTTTAGAGTCCCAACTAAAAGGAAACCTTCTACTGGAAATCTTCCCCAACCCCTCTTAACTCTAGTGCCTTCCTGTTAATTTTTCCTTTTTTTATTCTGTATATAGCTTGTTTTGTCTATATTTCTTTGCATATTGACTCCTTGAAGGTAGAGATGATCTTTTGCTTCTTTTTGTATCCCCAGAGCTTAGCACAGTTCCTAGCACAAAGTAGGGGCTTTTTGACTCCTTTTGTTTATTTCCTTATTATTATTATTAATATTATTATTATGGCAGATAGATATAATTTAGTTTGATATCCCTTTCAGAGACTGAAGGAGAGATTTGTCTAGCATGAGCTGTCCTGAACCTTTCCTACCTTCTCCTCTCAACCATTCCATCTAGGTTGCTCCCAATGAAGGCATGTTCCTTGGGTCTCCTCTCTGCTGAGGTGGGGCAGATCTCAGATCATCTCTATCCATGCAGCCTCCAGGTATACATTCAGATAGCCCATGTGAGTGTATAGATTCTATGAATATGTGTAACTTTCTCAAGTCATATTCCAATTACAAGTTCTCTCTCAGCAATACTTACGATGTCATTTGCCCTTTTGCCTTTAGATCTGTAATTGACTTTACTTGTTATCCATACTTTGTGCATTTGTGCATTGACATCTGAAGCCATAGATCTGATTTCTTTAAAAAATTTAATTTATTTATTTGTAGTTTACAACCCTCTGTTCCACAAGATTTTGAGTTCCAAATTTTCTCCCCTTCCCTCCTCTCTCACCTCCCCAAGACAGCATGCAACCTGATATAGGCTGTACATATACATTCACATAAAACATATTTTCATATTTGTCATGTTGTAAAGAAGAACTATAACCAATGGAATGAACCATGAGAAAGAAGAAGCAAAACAAAATAAAAAGAGAGAGAGAAAAAATAGTATGCTTTGATCTGCATTCAGACTCTGTAATTCTTTCTCTGGATGCCGACAGCATTTTCCATCATAAGCCTTTTGGAGTTGTCTTAGAACCTTGCATTGCTGAGAAGAGCCAAGTCTATCAAAGTTAGTCATTGCACAATGTGGCTGTAACTGTGTACAATATTCTTCTGGTTCAGCTTCCCTCACTCAGCATCAGTTCACATAGGTCTATCCAGGTTTTTCTGAAGTCTGCTTGCTCATCATTTCTTATAGCACAATAGTATTCCATTACATTCATATACCACAACCTGTTCAGCCATTCCCCAATTAATGGGCATCCCCTCAATTTCCAGTTCTTTGCCACCACAAAAGAGTTGCTATAAATATTTTTGTACGTGTGGGTCCTTTTCCCATTTGTATGGTCTCTTTGGGATACAGCCCTAGAAGTGGTATTGCTGGGTCTAAGGGTATGCCCTTTGCGCATAGTTCCAAATTGCTTCCAATTGGATCAGTTCACAACTCCACCAACAATGCATTAGTGTTCCAATTTTCCCACATCTTCTCCAGCATTTATAATTTTCCTGTTTTGTCATGTTAGCCACATAGATTTGATTTCTTGTGCCTTTCTTGGATTTTTGTTTGTCATGACTTGCTCAGTATCTTTATTGCTAGATTTCTTACATGAATTTCTGTCATATCTCTTTAAAAAGTTTTATTGATTGCCTTTTGTTTTTACATGTTCATTTTCAAATCTATCTCCTTTCTTGTCCTGTGATCCTTCTCTTATAACAAATCATTTTAAAAATAATTCAGTAAAATAACCTGACATATCAACTCTATCTGATAACATAGGCAACATCCACCTATAGGCCCCTTCCTTATTTCTCTAGTAAGAAAGGAAGATGCATTTTCTTATTTATTCTCTAGGGCTAAACTTAATCATTATAATTATACAATGTTCAGTTTCATTCAATTGTCTTTTTTTTCTGTTTATTTTGTTGTTATAGCCATTCTCACAAGCTTTGAAGGATTAATGAAATAACTGGGGGTGGGAGGGAAGAGAGAGTATGAGGTTTAGAAGAGTGAATGAAAAGCCCAGTGGTAGGGTGGTCATTGAGTATATTGTTTTCCCAGTTCTGCTCTCTACCAATTTATACGTTTTCCCATGTTTCTCTGCATTTCTGATGGTTGTCATTTCTTACAGTGCAGCAACAGCTCATTGCATTGATATCCTTAATGCCCAACTTGCTTAAACATTTCCTAACTGATGGGAATCTACTTTGTTTCTCGTTTTTTTGCTACCAGAAAAATGTTGCTATGATGACTTTGGGACCTTAGCTTAAAAGGGCCAGGGTCTCCCATTGCATCCTGAGCCATCTTCAGTTGTCCTGATGAATATCTGGCTGCTGGACCCAGATGACTGGAGGAGAAAGTGAGGCTAATGACTTTGCACAGTCTTCCCTCACTCAAATCAAAGTCAACTGCAATTCATGTCATCATCTCCCTGATGTCATATGAAGGACAAACACAACAACCTGGTATATATAGGCCCTTCCTTTACATCTTTGACCTCCTAGGGGTCTGCATATACTTGAATTTTAAGCATAATTCCAAATTGCTTTCCAGATTAGTTGGATCAATTCATATTCAGTCTACCAACAATAAATTAGTGAGCCACAGCTCTAGCAACAGTATTGTTTCAACAATCTGGCTAGCAGCTGCTGTGGGGGTGTAAAACCAACAACAACCAGCACACAGAACGCTGCAAGCCCAGCTTCTTTTGATCTGCTTTACTAAGGAAAGCAACATTAAGGGGTTAACAATCTTACTTTAATCCAGCATACAAATATCATTCACTTAGTTCAGGGGAAAAAGCCAGCACCCTGAACTTCAGAGCAAATACAAACAAATTACAAACATCAACAGACAGACCTCATCTGATTCAAATGCCAATTCATAGTTACCAGAGTTTAACCAAGTCTGAACATTCGGGAAAGCTGGAAGGCTCTTAATTACAGCTGCCCAGAGTCTCCACATCAGCGCACCACCAAGAGTGACAGCCCCTGAGCAAATAGCTCTGTGTTCCCTTTTTATGCACTCTTTAGCTGTCATCAAACGTCATCTGAGCGACCAGAACTTAAGCTCTTACTATTGGCTCTGGAGTTAGCACCTCCCTTCATTGGCCCCACCTGGAGCCCCACCTTAGTTACCAATTCACACCCACATAGGCTTAGCACCTAATAGATAGGGGTCTGGGCCTGGGGCTTAGCACCTAGTAAGACTCAATCAAAGACACCGAATTAATTAAAGGAAACAAAGGCAAACTCTTCAAGTATCCCAAATAAGAGTATATTCCTGTGCTCATCTTCCAGAGGCACCTCCAGTATTGACTTGTCCTGTCTTTTGTCATCTTGCCCAATTTGCTAATGTGTTCTGGTGAAACCTCAAGGTTGTTTTGATTTATATTTTTCTTATTATTAGTGATTGAGACTTAGAACATGCTTTCATATGGTTGTTAATAGCATTTAATTCTATTCAGAAATATTAGTTCATATGCTTTGACTACTTCTCTACTGGGGAGTGGCCTTTTCTCATATACTTTTGTTAATTTTTAAAATATTTTTTGGATATCACACCTGAAGAATGCCTATTTCTCGGATTATAGGCAGCCAGGTGCCACAATGGATACAGGGCTGGGCCTGGAGTCAAGAAGACCTGAGTCCAAATTCAGCCTCAAACACTTACTGACTGTGTGACCCTGGGCAAGTCAGTTAACCTCTATCTGTCTCAGTTTTCCCAACTGTCAAATGGGGATAATAATACCTCACAGAGTTGTCATAAAGCTCAAATATATAAGGTGCTTTGCAAACCTTAAAGTGCTCTATAGATGTGGCTTGTTATTATTATAAATGGTTCATAGAGGTTAACTAAATGACTTCCCGAAAATCACAGAGGTAAATGTCAGAGATAGGATTTGAATTCAGGCACTTTGATTCCAGAATCAGTGTTTTTTTCAGTGTACCATGCCTGTACAAAAGCATGGTTCTTGAGACAGAGCCAGTCTCCTTTCTGCCTATGAAAGAAAAACAAATACTAGGTCACCCTCAGTCCCATCTTGGTTTACTTCTGAAATGGCAGTGGTGGAAAAGGGGGCAGAGGTTAGCAGGAATCACGCTTTTTGCCTTTTGATTTTACCTCATTCTATCTTTATTTTTCCACTTAACAAGCATTTATTTTCTCTCTCTCCCATGTACCTACCTCTCCTAATTCAACAACAACAACAAAAGAAAAAGAAAACATCCAAAAACTATGCAAAGAAAGCTAAACAAATTTCCACATTGGTCATGGCCAAAAATGTATGTTTCATTTTACATTTAGACTCCGTCCTCCTTCTGGCAGGAGAATCTAGAGTCATTATTCCATGATAAGGCATCTGAGGATAGAGAATATATGGCCAAATGCATATATTGTATCTCTTAAAATTCAATTGCATTTTGCTTTCAGTTCCAAGTTTTCTTTCTCTTTCCACTCTCTCACTCACCCATTGAGAAGGCAAGAAATACAAACCCCATTACAAGTATGAAGTCATGCAAAACAAATGTCCACATTAGTCATGTTTTGAAAAAAAAGCAAGAAACAGAAAGAGGAAAAAATATATATCAATCTTCCCTCTGAGTCCATTACTTCCCTATCTGGAGGTGAATGGAATGTTTCTTCATGAATCTTTTGGAATTGTGGTGGATTATTGTATTGATTAGAGTTACTAAGTTTTTCGCAGTTGATTATCATTACAATCTTTCTGTTACTCGGATGCAATATTCTCCTGGTTCTGCTCACATCACTCTGCATCAGTTCATACAATTCTTCCCAGGTTTTTATGAAACCATCCCCTTCCTCATTTCTTATAGCACTATAGTATTCCATAAGGATACCACTCATATCTCAGAACTCATTCAGGCATTCCTCAATTGATGGGAATCCCCTCAGTTTCTAATTCTTTACCACCAAAAAAGTGCTGTTATAAATATTTCTGAACACATGGCTACTTTTCCTTTTTTTCTTTTGATCTCATTGGGTTATAGACTTGGAAGCAGTATTGCCGGTCAAAGGGTATACATAGTTTTATAGTTCTTTGACTATAGCTCCAAATTGTTCTTCAGAATGGTTGGATTAGTTCACAGCTCTACCAGCAGTGCTTTAGTATACTTACTTTCCCAAATCCCCTCCAGAATTTTTCATTTTTCTTTTCTGTCATCTTAGCCAGTCTGATGGATGTGAGATGGGATCCCTATTCTCAGTTATCCCTCCTTGTCCATCTTCACCGTTTCTGTCTTTTAAAGTTCAATCTGAATGCTACAAAGTCTATGATATCTTACCTGATTCCCATATAATCTTCCCACCTTAGCCTTCACATAATACTTTGTATCTTTTTAATGTACTTATTGACTTGTCAATCAACTGAGTATCTACTGTGTACCCGGCACTGGTACAAAAATACAAAATACAATGTAATAGTGAGTGTTAGTTAAATGTTTGGGTTTTGTTATTATCATATAGAAATCCTGTTGATTTTGAGGGTTTATTTTGTAGCCTGCAACTTTGCTGAAGCTGTTGTTTCAGTTAGTGCCTTCACCAATTCCCTGGGAGTTTTCCAAGTAAACCATCATATCATCAGCAAAAATAGATAGTTTTAGCTCTGCCCTATCTGTCTTTATTCCTTTAATTCCTTTCCTTTGTCTTATTGCTATTGTTAGCATTTCCAGAACTATATCAAATAATAGTGGGGAGAGCGGGCATCCTTGTTTCTTATTTTATACATATATATATATATATATATATATATATTCTTCATATTTATTAGAAAAGGTTCTGGCATATCCCTCATCACAGATGATTCTTGCTTTTGGTTATAGATATATTTGTATGATATTTTAAAAGTCCCTCTATATCTATATTTTGTAGGGTTTTTTGAAATCATAAAACAGTGCTTTCTTTCTGGTTGCTTGTGTTATTTCTTCCTTGACCTGGGAGCTCTGAAGTTTGGCCATAATATTCTTGGTAGTTTTCATTATGGGTTCTCTACCAGAAGGTTACTGGTGTATTCTTTTACTTTCTAGCTTTCCCTGTGGTTCTAAGATATCAAGGCAGTTTTCTTTTACAATTTCTTGAAATATTATGTCTAAACTCTTTTTTTTGCTCATGGCTTTCAAGTAGTCTGATGATTCTTAAATAATTTCTCCTCAATTTGTTTTCTATGTCAGTTGTTTTTCCTATGATTTATTTCACATTTTCTTCTATTTTTCAGATTTTTGGCTTTATTTTTATTATTTCTTGGTAACTCATGGAGTTATTAGCTTCCATTTGGACAATGCTAATTTTCAAGGTATCATTGTCTTCAATAAGATTTTGTACCTCATTTTCCTAGCTGTTAATTCTGTTTTAATTTCTTCCCTATAATTTGTCTCTTTTCCCTTTTGTTCCTCTGCTACCTTCATTTGGTTTTTAAAATCATTGTAGTTCATTTCTTAACCTCCTGGTTTAACTCGTCTAGGAACTTTTGCTGGGCTTATATCCAAGGTGCATTTTTTTCAGACTTTGCTTGTGAATGTTTTCAAATCATCCTCTCCTTCTCTGTTTGTGTCTTAGGTTTCTCTCTGCATAGTAATTATTACAATATTCCATTGGATCCACTTACACTTATAAGGTGTGTCCTTCCCATGTAAGATTTATATTTTTACATGGGTGTCTAAATTTAGCTCATGAGGAGGCACAGATAGATATGTGTGGAATTTTGTCCCATCCCTCTCTTTGGAAGACTTTGATTTCTTCCTGTAGTGGGGCTGTGAGGCTGTTCACTCTGTTATCCTCTGGGAGGAGATATTGGACTGGAATTCTACATATCTGCTACCCTTAAATGTTGCTGGTCTACCAGCATGATTTTTAAGTTAAAATAAAAATCCAAAATGCTAGCTTCCTTGGTAAATATCTCTGCCAAGCTTATACCCTCAGACCTGATTCCTTACCATATAGTGAGTAAGCCTATTTATCCAAGCAAATACCAAACAGAAAGTGAAGTTCTACAGATTAGAATGTAACTCCACCCCCCCCCCCAAAAAAAAACCAACAACCCTGAGAGTGAATGCTCTCTCCCACTAGGAGTGAGATCTCATCTCAGTCAACTAGCATTTATGAAGTACCTACTGTGTTTCAGGTACTGTGCTAAGCATTAGGGATACAAAGAAATACAAAAAGCAATTCCTGCTCTTAAGGAGCTCATAATTCAATGTGTATGGGGGACACAATGTGCAAACAAGATATAGACAGGATAAAATGGGAGTAGTCTCAAAACAAAGACACTTAGATTAAGGAGGATTGGTAAAGTCTTCTTGCAGAAGGTATTTGTTTATCTGAGACTTCAAGGAAGCCAGGAAAGACAAGAGGCCAAAATGAGAAGGGAGAGAGTTTTAGGCATGTAAAATGCCCAGAGACAGGAGATGGAGTGTCTTGTACAAGAAACATCAGGGAGGCCAATGTCACTCAATCACAGAGTAGAGTGGGGTTGAATAAGGTGTAAAATGGCTAGAAAGGTGGGAGGAAGTAATTGAGAGAGGGCTTTGAATGTCAAACAGAGGACCTTAGCAACAGATTGGATATAGGATGTGAAAGAGAGTGAGAAGTGAAAGATGACACCTAAGTTACTAGCCTGGGTGGGACTGGAAGGATGGTTGTACCCTCTGTAGTAATAGGGAAGTTAAGAAGAGGGGAGAGTTTGAGGGAACAGAGAGTGAGTTAGGTTTTAGACATATTGAGTTTAACATCTAGCTCAAGATGTCGGAAGGACAGTTGGAGATGTGAAATTGGAGGTAAGCAGAGAGGTTAGAGCTCAACAAATCTCAACACAGAGAAGGAGAGAGAGGGGGGGAGAGAGAGAAAGAGAGAGAAAGAGAGAGCGAGAGAACGAGAGCAAGCGAGAGAGAGAGAGAGAGAGAGAGAGCAAATGTATGTCAGAGTCCCTGATCTCACCTAAGGGGGAAATTTCTCAAAGTCTCTAGAAAAGCAAGCCAAAAGTCTGAGACATGCTGGGGTAATGTCCCCTCTAATATGTCTGCCTGTCCCCCAAGTCTTCTTTTCTCTCACCAAAATTGTCTGTATCCACAAGTGTCCCTCTTGAAGAAAGAATGAAGAATGTCTCTCTTCTCCAAGCTCTGGCACCAACTCTCTTGTCATACAGGCAGCAACATCGAGTCATCATTCTCTCAACCAATCAGGAAAGTCTTTTGCAAAATGCTTCAAGGCTTGAGGCCCAGACTACATGCTAATAACAGGAGAAATTCAAATTAAAACAACTCTGAAACTCCACCTCATACCCATCAGATTGGAAAAATGACAAGAGGAAAATGACAGTTGTTGGAGGGGCTGTGGGAAGACAGGTACTTTAATGCACTGTTGGTGGAACTATAAATTGATCCAACCATTCTGCAAAGCAACTTAGAATTATAGTCCCAAAGTCAGTTTGACTCAGCAACATCAGTACTAGGTATATATTCCAAAGAAGTCAAATATATAGGGAAAGGCTCTATGCATAAAAAAAAATTACAGAAGCACTGCTTGTTATACTGAAAACAAAACGAGCATCCATCAATTGGAAAATGACTAAACAAATTGTGATATGTGAATGTAATGGAATATTATTGTGCAGTAAGAAATGATGAATATGAGAGATTCAGAGTGTAACAATAAGGCAATAATAACAATGTAGATGATAATTGTCAAAATGCCTCTGTAGTTCTGTATCACAAAGTATGAGAGATTCTCCATAAAGAAGGTAAAAGAAGTATAACATTTATTCATACACCAGAAAACCATATCCCATAACCAAATGTTCAGCTCCCACAGCCAGTCAGCCCACTTTATCATAACAGCAAGGAACTTAAAAAACCATGTCACAGCCTGGAGCCTCACCATCCCCAAACCTCTCTGATCCAGTGCTGTACAGCTAAGTCATCCTGTTCAGTTCTAACAATCACGAGGGTGGTCATTAACAGTCATTAGCAGCCATAGCTTGTTTCTCTCTCTCTTTCTCTCTCTCTCTCAGCATTTCCTGTGATACAACTTTCTTTTCCTGTCAGGAAGCTCCTCCCATCATGTAACTTAGCCTTCCTGTGATGTAAGCAGGTCACATGGCCTATTAATGGGTGGGAAAGTTCTTCAAATCTAATTGCCACTACACAGAGAAGCTTGGTAAGACCTGTATAAACTGATACAGAGTAAAATGTGCAGAACTAGGAGAATAATTTAACAATAACAGCTACCATTTATTTTGCCCTTTAAGGTTTGCAAAGTGCTTAACAGATATTGTCTCATTTGACCCTCACAACCACTTTGAGGGGTAAGTGCTATTATTGTCTCCCCCTTGTATGGGACAGGATTTTTAAATAATAGGAGAGACATCTTTGGGAGAAACAAAGTAAATTTATTTTACAAACCTTGCAAGATTTGGGCACACCTCCATAATGGAGGAGGCGAGGTAAAAGGGAACCTGCCTTAATTTATACTCTTTAATGAAAAGATACCCACCCACCTCTATCTCTTCTCACCATTGGCTGGGAAGTGGGCTTACAGTCTAGGCGCAAAAACTACACAGAAGACCAAGGTTGATCCGGTCCATTCAGGTTTTTCCCTATCAGAACTCAACTTCCAGGGTGGCACCTGAAAGTCTACGAGAAGAAATGGGGTGGGGGAAGGAGAGACCCTTCCCAGAGCAGAGAACAAATAGCTCACAGGAAGTTCATTATCTTCTAACATCTGAGAGAGAGGGGGAAGGGCATGCCTTCCAAAATCACAAGGCCAAATCCCAAACCTCTCCTACTCCCTTAGACATACCCTGTGAAGTCTTCACAATTATCCATCCGATTCACCCTGTTAGATTGTGAGATCCTCGAGGGCCGGGACTGATTTGTATACTGAGTTTAGCATAGTGCCTGGTACATAGTAGTCATCAACAAATGTTTATTGAATTGAACTGAATTGAAAGAGCTATGACAGCTGTACTTTTCCGTTGTCCTGATTCATTCTGACCCTCTATCAAACACGTAAACTGGCTCCTGATTGGACAAGACTCCCAACTGACTGTGGCAGATGCATGCCAATACCCATTTCTGGAATCCTTGATTACAGATTTGGACTCTCACACAATTTCTGGTCTGAATTAGGAAATTCCCCCAGCAGAGTCTGGTATGATAAGCAAGCTGGGGAATTTCCCTACCACATCTGGGTCTGATTAGGAATGCCCCTTCCCATATCTGGCATTGATTACCTGTTCTCAACCAAGCCCATCTTTAAGGTATAAAACTTCCCTGCTCAGATCCCACCTTGAGCATGTACGGAGATTTTGCCAATTGTATACATGTCATGTGGCCAAATCTTTGTCTATTTTTGTTACCATATAATGTGTGTATATACATATGTGTGGGTATGTTTGTATGTGCTTTTGTTTCTGCCTGCTTGCTTCGCCACATAGTAATAAAGCTTGTGCTTGTACTAGCTTTCAGGGTACCAATTCATAAATTCTCAAACCTACGTCTTTGCCCTGATGCCAAATAGAGTAACATCCTTAAACACAGTGATACCACTACTAGGTCTACATCCCAAAGAGATTAAAGGAAGAGAGAAAGAACTCGTATGTACAAAAATACTTATAGCAGCTTTTTTATGGTGGCAAATAATTGGAAACTGAGAGGATGTCCATCGATTGGGGAATGGCTGAACAAGTTATGTATGGTACATGATTGTGATGGAATACTGTTGTGCTGTAAGAAATGATGCAGGGACTGTTTTCAGAGAAATCTGAGAAGATTTATATGAACATATACAAAGTGAAGTGAACATAATCAGGAGAACAAGATATGAAATAACAACAACAGTGTAAAGAAAAGCAACTTCGAAAGACAAGTTCTCTGATAAATGCAATGACCAATCATGATTGGTACCAGAGGTATCAAGCATATGGCCCTCAGCCACATGTGTCCAGAAACACTCCCAAGTGCTGTCCAGATTAAAATGTAATTGGAAAATATTTGACAAACTAAACAAAAATACAATAAAATGTGTTTTCTAAGCCAATATGTGGCCACCGGAATCTTTAGGTATCATTCAGTCAGTGGCCCCCGTTTCTATTTGAGTTTGATACTGCTATTCTAGAGAACTTGGTACACAATGAGGCATACATTTTTTTACATGAACAATTCAAGAATTTGTTTTGATTCGTTTCAATGATTTTGCTTTTCTTTTTTTCTTTTTAATGGGTGGGAGCGGGGTCAAGGGAGGGAGAGAGAAGTTAAGTACAGGGTTCCAAACAAAAAAAAAATAGAAAGAAGACCAGAACAAATCATGAGCAGGAAGGGGAACACATTTGGAATTTCCACGTTGAATTTATTCTAAACTTAAAAAGAAAAGCAAGCTCTACATAACAATGATTCAATTTTCATGTACAATCCTGTTTTGTTCTACAATATACATGGAAATACTCATTTTATTTAGGGTTTGTTCATTAAAGATGGGGCATCTCATCAACTGGGTAATGGCTAAACATATTGTAATACGTGTATGCAATGGAAGATTATGATGAAAGTGATGAATTCAGAGAAGCGTGGAAAGATTTACATGAACTGATGCAGAGGGAAGTCAGCAGAGCCAAGAAAACAACAGGCAGTGACTACAAAAGAAAGAAAAGGCCAGGGGGCGGAGCCAATATGGCGGCTGGTAAGCAGGGAATAGTGTGAGCTCCCTACGGAGACCCTCCAAAAACTTAATAAAAATGGCTCTGAACCAATTCTAGAATGGCAGAACCCACAAAACAGCAGAGGGAAGCAGGGCTCCAGCCCAGGACAGCCTGGATGGTCTCTGGGCGAGGTCTATCCCACACGGAGCTCGGAGCTGGGAGCTGGGAGCTGGGAACGGAGTGGAGCAGAGCCCAGCCTGAGCAGCATGGACTATCCAGACCAGAAGCCGGGCGGAGGGGGCCCTAGCGCCCTGATTCAGTGAGCTGCGGCAGTTACGAGACTTCTCAACCCACAAACACCAAAGACTGCTGAGAAGGTTAGTGGGAAAAGCTGCGGGAGTGGAAGGAGTTCGCAGTTCGGCTTCCAGCCCCGGGGGCAGCGGAGGTGGGGCAGCTACAGCTGTTGTTACTTCCGGCTCCAGGCCCACCTGGTGGGAGGAATTAAGTGGCAGATCAGAGCAGGGGTGCACAGCCTGCCGAAGATCTAAGCCCAGTTCGGGTTGGGGGTTCTTGGGGAAGGAGCAGTGCTGGTGTGGCAGAGCTGGCACCTCCCCCCCAAATGTGGAACATAGAACTCTGTAATCTACAAGCAGTCATACCCCACTGAAAAACTCAAGGGTCAAGTAAGTTGGCTCGGAATATGGCCAGGCAGCGAAAACGCACCCAGATTTACTCTCAGACTTTGCATTCTTTCTTTGGTGACAAAGAAGACCAAAACATACAGACAGAAGAAATTAATAAAGTCAAAGAGCCTACAACAGAAACCTCCAAGAAAAACATGAACTGGTCCCAGGCCATGGAAGAGCTCAAAAAGGAGTTGGAAAAGCAAGTTAGAGAAGTAGAGGAAAAATTGGGAAGAGAAATGAGAAGGATGCGAGAAAACCATGAAAAACAAGTCAATGACTTGCTAAAGGAGACCCAAAAAAATACTGAAAAATACACTGAAGAAAACAACACCTTACAAAACAGACTAACTCAAATGGCAAAAGAGCTCCAAAAAGCCAATGAGGAGAAGAATGCCTTGAAAGGCAGAATTAGCCAAATGGAAAAGGAGGTCCAAAAGACCACTGAAGAAAATACTACTTTAAAAATTAGATTGGAGCAAGTGGAAGCTAGTGACTTTATAAGAAACCAGGATATTATAAAACAGAACCAAAGGAATGAAAAAATGGAAGACAATGTGAAATATCTTCTTGGAAAAACCACTGACCTGGAAAATAGATCCAGGAGAGATAATTTAAAAATTATTGGACTACCTGAAAGCCATGATCAAAAAAAGAGCCTAGATATCATCTTTCAAGAAATTATCAAGGAGAACTGCCCTGATATTCTAGAGCCACAGGACAAAATAGAAATTGAAAGAATCCATCGATCGCCTCCTCAAATAGATCCCAAAAAGAAATCTCCTAGGAATATTGTTGCCAAATTCCAGAGCTCCCAGATCAAGGAGAAAATACTGCAAGCAGCCAGAAAGAAACAATTTGAGTATTGTGGAAACCCAATCAAAATAATCCAAGATCTGGCAGCTTCTACATTAAGAGATCAAAGGGCTTGGAATGCGATATTCCGGAGGTCAATGGAGCTAGGATTAAAACCTAGAATCACCTACCCAGCAAAACTGAGTATCATGTTCCAAGGCAAAATATGGATTTTCAATAAAATGGAGGACTTTCAAGCTTTCTCAGTGAAAAGACCAGAACTGAATAGAAAATTTGACTTTCAAACACAAGAATCAAGAGAAGCATGAAAAGGTAATCAAGAAACGGAAATTGCAAGGGACTTACTAAAGTTGAACTGTTTTGTTTACATTCCTACATGGAAACATGATGTGTGTGATTCATGAGACCTCAGTATTAGGGTAGTTGAAGGGAATATGCATATATATATGTTTATGTATATATATAAGTGAATGTGTATGTATGTATGTATCTATGTGTATATGTATGCATGTGTATGTATGTATATATATGTGTGTGTTTATATATATATATATATATATGTAAAAGAGAGAGAGCAGACACAGGGTGAGTTGAAGATGAAGGGAAGATATCTAAAAGAAATAAAATGAAATTAAGTAATGGGAGAGCAACATAGTGAGAGAGGGAGATAGGGAGAGATAGAATGGGGTGGATTATCTCACATAAAGGTGGCAAGAGGAAGCAGTTCTGTGGGAGGAGGGGAGAGGGCAGGTGAGGGGGGTATGAGTGAATCTTGCTCTCATCAGATTTGGCCTGAGGAGGGAATACCATACATACTCAGTTGGGTATCTTACCCCACAGGAAAGAAGAGGGAAGAAGATAAAAAAAAATAAAAGGGGGGGGGATGATGGAGGGGAGGGTAGATGGGGGTGGAGGTAATCAAAACAAACACTTTGGAAAGGGGACAGGGTCAAAGGAGAAAATTCAATAAAGCGGGATGGGTTGGGAAGGAGCAAAATGTAGTTAGCCTTTCACAACATGAGTATTGTGGAAGGGTTATACATAACGATACATGCGTGGCCTAGGTTGAAGTGTTCGACTTCTTAGGGAGGGTGGGTGGGAAGGGAAGAGGGGAGAGAATTTGGAACTCAAAGTTTTAAAAACAGATGTTCAAAAACAAAAAAAAAGTTTTTGCATGCAACTGAAAAATAAGATACATAGGCAATGGGGCATAGAAATATATCTTGCCCTACAAGAAAGGAAGGGAAAAGGGGATGAGAGGGGAGGGGGGTGATAGAGGGGAGGGCTGACTGGGGAACAGGGCAACCAGAATATATGCCATCTTGGAGTGGGGGGGAGGGTAGAAATGGGGAGAAAATTTGTAATTCAAACTGTTGTGAAAATCAATGCTGAAAACCAAATATGTTAAATAAATAAATTTAAATAAAAAAAAGAAAGAAAAGGCCAATGGTCAATGGAAAGAACAACCACACACCAATTGGAAGTGAATGTTGCAAAATAACAAAGAACAAGCCTGGCCCCAAAGAAGAGCAAGGAGAAGATGCTCCCAGCCCATCCCTCTGCAGAGGTGAGAGGTCCAAGAGTTTGGTATATTGCACATATTTTCAGATTTTTTCAAAGTATTAATCAGTTTTGCTGATTTTTTTCCTTTTTTCTTTCCTGTTTTTGGTCTTTAAACATATTATTTTTTATATAGGAAGGCTTGGAGATGGAGGAATGTCATTTTGGTGATGTGCAAATAACAAAATACATCAATAAAATTTATCTTAAAATAAAATAATTAAAATAGGGCACATGTGTGTGTATATCTCTATAGATATAGAAATATATAGATAGAGATATATAGTTAGCTAGCTAGCTAGGTACATCTTTCCTTTTTATAATGTTTTGGGATAGTCCTCAATTATGCTATTTTTAAAAACAACTTAAAGCCTTGCATTTTTAACCCCTGCTCCCCATGTCCTAATTTGGGATAACATCAATGAAAATGTTAAAGCTGTGGGTAGAGAGTGCTAAGATCTGGAATGCCTGAGGTCACCATAATTCCTGACTCTCCTGGCAGAATGCCTGATAGGGCTTCTGGCTCTCTGCATGACTGTATCACATTCCCAGCAGGACATTGTGCTCCAGGACCTGGGGAGACAGCCAGTGATGCAGTCACTGCTACAGTCTAGGTGAAGCAGGCATCTGAGGGGCCCAGGGCAGGGCAGCTTCAATAATGATGGAGACATATGTTATGGAAACAGCCTTGTGCATTTGTGGTGATCGAGAGCTCAAGTAAGAGGTTTGCATTCCAAGAATTCAGTCCTCTCCAGGGAGGACAATGAGCAGCTGTGTGTCCAGAGGCCCCTCTCTTGTAGAGCAGGAAATCACATTTGTCTCCAGACTCAACCACAGCCCAATGAGTTTTGCAGGACAAGAAGCTATTAACTAACTTGGAATGGCAAAAGTTGCAAGAAGCTGGAGAGATCATGTCGTCTGGCCCTCTCATTTTACAAGAGTGAAAAGTGAGATGACAGAAATGAAGCAGCTTTTGTCAGAACAGAAAGGGAACTTTGAGACCCTCTCTTCAAACCCTCTCATTTTACAAGGGAGGAAAAGGAAGCCCAGAGAAATTAAGTGGCTTGTCAGACCTGCAAGGGTATTAGAAACCATCTAGTCCAACACTCATTTTACAGAAGAGAAAACTGAAGTGCAGAGAAGTCTTGACATATAACTTCTTAATATGGGAGAATCTGAGCAGGGCAGAAGTTTTTAAGGAGTCAGTGTCGGGATCCTTAATGTGGATAGCTCTCCAGCAAGGAGGAAAGAAAGTCAAATATGTGGAGACAGAGATCATTCCCTCAATTCATCTGAGTCTGTTCCAGGCATAGAATGTGGGGCAAATCCCTTTTTGTTTCAGTTTTCCTGTCTGTCAAATAAAGAGTCAAAAAATGAATCCTGACTGCTCCAAAGAGTTAGTGAGAGGATAAAATGAGACAAGACTTTTGTAATCAGAAAGCACTATAGAAAGATGAGAAATGAGTCCCATTAGGAACTAAGTACTCCCTACAGCTGTCCTCCCTCACATGAGGAAAGAGTTAATAATGGCTGCAGCCTCATGGCCTCTCATTTTGCTCACTTCACAACCCCTCACCGTTTGAAATCACCATTGAATTAAAACGACTTTCTCCAAAGTTACCAATGATCTCTTAATTATCAAATCTGAGGGCCTTTTCTCAATCTGCATCTTAACATAGAACTTGGTGAACCTTGAGGTACTATGTGAATGCTGGTTGTTGTTAACTTCTCTGCAGCCTTTGACAGTATTAACTGCCTTCTCCTCCTGTATGCTCTCTTCTTTCTGGGTTTTGGGGACACTGCTATTTCTTGGTTCTCTTCCTTCGTGTCTGATAACTCCTTCATCTCCTTTGCTAGATCTTCACTCATGTCTTACCCCTAACTTTAAGTGCCCCCCTACACCTCAGCTCTACACCAAGCCCTCTTCTCTTCTCCTATTCTATATGATCTCACTTGGTGATCTCCTGAGCTCAATTAGCCCCTCCAAGCAGATGGTCCCCAATCTATCTATCCAGTCCTAGTGTCTCTTCTGAACTCCAGGTATTAGCATTAGCCTCTGAAGCATATCTAACTGGATGTCCTGGACCATTTCGAATTCAGTACGTCCAAACTGGAAATCAGTCATTCTATTCCCTTCCCCTCTTCCCAAGCCCCCTATTTCTCTCCAGGGCACTGCCAATATCCTTCTAGTCAGCCAGGCTCCCAATCTCAGAGTTATCCTCCCTTCCTCCTCCTTCTCCCTCATCCTAACCCATTGCCAAAGCTTTTTGATGCTACCTCCTCGACAGCTCTTGCATTCACCCCTTTCTCTATTTGCACAGCCTCCATCCTAGTCTAGACCCCTCCTTCTTGCCTGAACTATTGCAATAGGCTCCTCATTGGCCTCTCCTTTTCTAAAACACAGGTCTGACCATGTAACTCCTTTGCTCGTTAAGCTTCCATGTTTCTGTTTCTTGCTTCCATTATAAAGCTAGACTATGTTTCATGTCTCAGTATGCCTGTTTCCTGACTCAGCTGACCTCTATTCATGGGCGTTCCCTCCTTCCTGCTTCTTTCTCAGCCCCCACCCAAGGCAGATGATGCTAGATCTAAGGCCTACCATGCCTTGTCTGTACCTTGTTTGATTTGTTTGTAATATCACTGACTAAAAGAGGATTCTGTCCTTTTTTGCCCATGATTGAGACACCTAGCTTAGGATTATTAGGTAGTGCTAAGGCTGGTGGTTCCAGGATTATTGCTTTGGCTGACTTGTGCACATTCCTGTTCCCGGACCAGCCTTCAATTTCCATCACCTCACCTTGGACAAGTTTCCCCTAGTCTGCCAGCCACCCCAACCTGGTGTTCTGTCACACCAGGGAAATTCTGTCATGCTGGAGGCAAGCTCTCCTCTGAAGCCGACACCATGCCACCATGCAGCCCAATGTTAAGGACTAAAAATACAGGCTAAAAGTACCCACATTCTTGTGTTTACCCTCCTGAGTGGTGCATGTGCATGCTTTCCTTGTCCTAAACCCCAGTTAAAATACCAAGTTCTCAGGGCCAACACAAGGGGATTTCTACTTAAGCACTTAATTCTGCTTAAGTACAGAAAAGCTACTGAGTCTGCATTGGAGAAATTGGAGGTCTATTCCAACTCAGATTCTGTGATTCTGTGAGTATCACAGAGAGGTTTGTGAAATGAAGAAATGAATGGAGAAATGATGCAAAAGACTCAAAGAAGACCCTGTTGTTGATGATTTATTTGGTGTTAGGTGGCTGTGGAAAGTGGGGTTGGAGATATTTCTACAGAGCCACATTCCTAATTTGTGTCCTGCACACATTAGGCCCTTAATAAATGTTAATTTCCTTTCTAGTCCCTCAACAAGAATGAAGTCCATCACTAGAGGCCACTTCTCTACTTCTGAGCTGCAGGTCTTCCCAGGTGACTGAGCCTACTCTAATGAGCAGCTGAAGGGTGGGGTGGGGTGGATCTGTTCCCAGGACTCTCCAAGCCCTGAGAAGAGCACAGGGCATTGGTCCCAGTGGACTCTTCCTATCTCCTCCAGTCCCACCCAGATCAGAAGGCAATAGCTCTTGTTTCTCATGTGCCTTAAGCCTGCCAAGAACTCAGTCCTGAGTCTGAAGTGAAACGTTGGCAGTGCCACCAGCAGCCCTTCTGAATCATAAGCAGAATTTGCTCAGTGGTCCAAGGACCCTTGATGAGTTGATGAGAGCTGACTGAGACCATAGGTAAGATGTGGCTTCCAGGGTAGGGGCAAAGAATGGGTCTCCACAGTGTCAACTCCAGTCACTGTGAAGAGCTTTGATTGTCTTCATTAAGAGAAAGGAGCATGGCACACTCTCTCAAGTGCTGGACAGGAAGCTGGGCCATCTGGATTTGAATCCTGCCTCTGACACTAATAAGCTAGAAGATTGTGGACAAGGCCTTTTACATCTGGAAGCCTCAGTTTCCCTCATCAGTAAAATGCATGTAATGCTTGTCACATAGGGCTCTTGTGAGGAAAACTTTAAGAGCCGTGCAAAAGAAGGATTGCCCTAATTCATTAGGAGAAATTTTCCTCAGTCTAGCTCCTTGCATCAGAGAGTCCTAAAGCTTGGTCCCCTAATGGAAATTGCACTGTTTTGTGTGAAGGTGAAACTGAGGCAATGATTCAAGTTGATTTAATTAACAAGGGAGTCAAAGGTAATTCTAGTGAGAAAGGAGACTTAGGTGAAGGCTCCACTCAATGACTCTAGTGCAGGCCCAGTTCTGCTTCAGCAGTCAAGTTCGTAAGCAGGCTCTCATTAAGGGTGATAGAGTATGGTTGCTATGACTCAATTGTCCAGGAAGTGACATGGGTGGAGAGGCAGGTTACAGTAGGGAGGGTGGGAAAAGTACTCTGTAAACCTTCAAGCCTGACAGAAATGGGGACAATTATAAGCATGAACATTGAGTGAGTGTATAAAGAAACTCTGGTCTTGGTTCATAAATGACGCTGGCTTCTGGCTGGTCAATAGAAAGGATAAACCAAAACATTGTCTTTGAATTGTTCCTCCTGAGCCTGTCCAGTGACAAAGAGAAAGAGAAAACCTTTTATCCTGGTCACTTACTTGGTGACCATGGCCAAGAAACTGCTCCTCACTGTGGTCATGAGTTCTGATGCTTGTCTTCTGTTGCAGGTGGGCTCTAGGGCCAGCACTCTCTTAGTTCAGGCTCAATTTTGCCACTAAATGAGTGCCAAAGTCACTGAATATTTACAAAAAGTGATTGACTGCACCAACATAGCAAGGATATGCGATAAAGATACAGTGGCGTGTAACTTCCCTGGTGCCAGTCTCCCTCATCTGGAAACACATCTGGTCAATAGATCATCAGATCATCAGGATGTGGTGACTTCTGTGGCCTTAGGCACCCAAAAATCAGAGGTGCCACATGGTTGGGACTTCTTTAAAATTTATTTTTTATTCTTAGTTTACAACACTCAGTTCCACAAGTTTTTGAGTTCCAAATTTTCTCCCGCCCCACCTCTCCCTTCCCCTCCAAGAGGACATGTAATTCAGTATAAGTTCTACATATACCTTTGCATTAAACTTATTTTCACAATAGTCAAGTTGTAAAGAAGAATTATAATGGTTGGGACTTTTATGCCCCTGGATATTCAGGAAGCTGCTTCAGGGAAGCCAGGGCCAATCTGATCCTGGAGACAACTTTGTCTTCTTTGAGGTAAAGCTTCCCTCTGTTGTGGGTAGGACGAAAGAAGTGGCATCAGGCAAACACTGGTCCTATCACATAGCACCCGTTGGTGGCAAGGTCCTAGGGATCTTCTAGAGCACTGTATACCATTTAAATACTTGTAGGACTTTGACCAGACATTCCTCTTGGCATGAGCAATACTAAAAGGGAGAAAGGGGAAAAGGCAAAAAAAAACCCAAACAAACAAAACAAATTGAACAAAAATCTGGAGACTAAAAGCCAGCCCCATATCTTAGTCCTTTCTTCCCCTTCCCTCTTTGGAAGGAGAAGATCTCAAGATTTTATTGGGCAGTCATCCTTGCATGAGCAGTACCAAGGAGAAAGGAGGAATAAAAACAAAGAAAACAAACCCAAAAATGTGGAGAAAAAAGTCTGAAATCTCAAGCTTCTGTTTCCTCTTTTAGAAAGACCAAGCCTCAAGTGATCCATGTCATGTGTATCTGGGAGCCAGGTCCTCAATTCACTGAAAAAAGAAGAGGAAGGGTCCTGGAGGCCCATAGACAGCAGCAAGCAGAACTTTGATTGGGTGGTGGATATGGATTGATTGAAGCTCAAAGGAGGAGAGGTTGCTGAAGCATGGAGTTTGGGACAGAGAACCTGGGAGAGTCAATAGGGAGGAAGGAGAATCCAGTGAGTCCAGGAGAATGAATGAAAGTGCAGCCAGTGCTGGAAAGAGTGGCCAGGGAGACTGTGTTATGAGGAAGAAGCAGTGAGAACCAAAAGATGGAAACAGTAGGAAAGGAAGCCATTGAAGATGAAAGCAACACACAGAGCATGTATGCCAGAGAGCACAGTGGGTAACTTTAGAGCAGAACATTGCAGGGTGGGTGCGGGTTGAGGGAGCTGGTGGTTGGGAGTAAGAGATCTGGCAATAGGGGACAGGCAATAGGGTTTGAAGATGATGTGGGATGTCTCAGAATCCCTGAGATGGGGGGGTAGGACCAAGGAGGAATTTGTTAATAATTTAGGGAAGGGTTTAGATAGCTGTTGTTCATAGGAGTTTGGCATCAGGGTGGAGTCCTCTCAAGGCCCTAGACAATTCAGAAGAGGAAAGCAGAGCTTGGAAATGAAGGCATGGTGTTAATCCCCTTTCCCAAGGTAGGAGAGCAGGCTAGAGATGTGATGGAATGGCCTTTCTCCTCTTCCCTGGGGAAGTCTGCTGCTTTATGGAATGGTGTTCCATCAGGAAGAAGGGGGCACCATCATTTTACATGTGAGGAAACTGAACCTCAGACATTATAAATAATAGGATTTAGAGCCGGATAGGACATTAGAGGTCATGTAATCCAATCCCTTTATTTTGTAGATGAGAAAAGCTAGAAAGCAGCAGAGCTAGCACTTTAACCCAAATCTCTGGACTTTAAATCTAATCCAAAGACATGGTGACTTACCCAAAATCATAATCTTATAGTAAGTGCCAAAGCTGGGACTTGAATTCATATTTTCAGATTAGAATTTAATTGCATTCATACCACTACTAGGTCTATGTTCCAAAGAGATCAAAGAAAAGGGAAAAAGAAGTATTTTACAAAAATATTTATAGCAGCTCTTTTTATGGTTGCAAAGTACTGAAAATTAAGAGAATGCACATTAATTGGGGAATGGCCGAACAAGTTGTGGTATAAGATTGTAATGAAAAACCATTGTGCTATAAAAAACGACTAGCAGGATGGCTTTAGAAAAAAAACCTTGCAAGACTGATATGAACTGATACAAAGTGAAGTGAGAAGAAGCAGAAGAACATTGTACACAATAACACGATATTGTAACAATGATCAGCTGTGAAAGAATTAGCTACTCTGATCAAGACAATGATCCAAGATAATTCCAAAGGTCTCATGATGAAAAATGCTATTCACCTTCAGAGAGAGAACTGATGAACTCTAAGTGCAGAATGAAGCATAGTTTTTTTCATTTTCTTTACTTTTCTTGTTTGTGTGTCTGTGTAGGTTTTTCTATTGCAACGTGGCTAAAGTAAAAATATGCTTTCTATAACTTCACATGCATAATTGATATCATATTGCTTGCCTTCTTGAGGTTGAAAGGGAGAGAGAGAGAATTTGGAACTCAAAATTTTTAAAAATGAATGTTAAAAAATTTTAAATGAATTTGGAAAATATTTAATGAAATAAAAAAAATACAAAAAAGGCAAAAAAGGAAGCAGGGGACAGGCAGGAGACCCTGCATGAAGAAGTGGTTCCTTCTCCCTTCACCACAAAGGCAGGAGACTCTTGCAGCATGAAATGGCATTTTTCTTCTTTTCACAGAATGCTGGAGACCAGGCAGGAGACACATCTGAAGGCAGAGGACTGTTGTCGCACCCATCTTCTGCTGTGTCACAGATCCCAAGGTACACTCATTATCTTTCCTCCAAAACCTGCTCCTTCCATTGACTTCCCCATTTGAGTCAGTGGTACCAGCATCCTTTAGACTGAAAGCCTGTTTCGTCTTTGAATTCTAACTCCCCAGGGCCCACATTCCAGTAATTCACAAAACCCTAATAAATCTCCCTCTGTCTCTGTGTCACTGTTTCTGTCTCTCCGTTTCTGTCTCTTTGTCTCTTTCTCTATCTGTCACTGTCTCTGTTTCTGTCTCTCTCTGTGTCTGAGATTTCTCCTCTGCTCACCATTCCCATAACCCAGGCCTTCCCACACTGTCACTGCTTTCTATACTTCCCATCTTTCTGCAACTATCCTCTGGGCTCCCTCCTTCATATAGCTTCCAGGCTTAAGGCCTTGGTCTCTCGTAAGGGCACCTCCCTTCCCTGCTTAAACATTCTCCTTTGCTTCCTACTGCCTATTCATGAAAAAGAATCTCCTTTGCCCAACAGAGAATGCCCTCTGTAGCCAGGCCTCTGACTCATCTCTCCAACCTGCCCTCTCCAAATAGCTAACACAGAGGCCCTCTACCCCCCACTCCACTTTATTAATCTCTCTGGTACCCCAAATTCAACTTATCCTTCAAGGCCTGTCTCTTGGGTTATCTCCTCTGCCTCCACACAATGCAGAGTTTTAGCAAATGCCTGTTGCTTTTTGTATAGTGCACGTAGCCTTCCTCTCCCCAAACAGGTGGTGAACTTCCTGAGAGGCAACCTCATGCAGAGGACAGGGAGTGCCAGACTGGGAGTCAGAAGCAGGGTTCCAATCCTGCCTCGGACCATTGCTGGCTGTGGGACTCTGGTCAAGTCACTTCACCCCCCAGAGCATCCTAATCATCCTCTGCGGAAATAGATTACAAGCCTGCCTCACCTCCCTCCATGGCCTGGAGGGGAACTCAAGTCAGATAATGCAAGGACCAGAGCTTTGCCTAGGGAAAAAGCTCAATGAATGGCTGGATTCTCATTGGCCAGTGACTCCTATGTTGTGTCAGGGAGCAGCATAGACTGGGTGAGGCTGAAGGCCCCTGCTCCCTCTTCTGTGACTTCTGACCTATTATCAAATTTCGTGAGAACCTAACATGTGTTTCCTAGGGCTTTCTGGATGGACAGATGTGCTTTGAGCATTGGTGGGGCTGGAATTCCCTAGAAATGGTGCCTTGGCAGGCTGGGTATAGAATTAGCCTTGAGAACTCAAGGAGGGCTTCATTGTCCTTTCCTTCTTGGTAAATGTTGTGAGCAGACGATAGGAGCCAGGCTGCTCTGTCCTCCAGAGGTTTGGAAAACCCTGGCTCCCTGAATGCTGCTCCCCACTGTTATGGTGGAGCCCAAGTCTCTAATTATTTCCTCTGGGTTTCACTTGCTAAGGGTTCCGCCACCACATCTTGACAATGCCCACTTCCTGACAGGTTGGAAAATCAGAGTTATTCAGAGGCCACAGAGCACATCTCACTGGAGATGACCCAGGGGATGACTTGGGACCTACCACTTCCAGAACCTTGTCAAGGAAGTCTGCTCAGTTCCCCAGCACAAATTTTCATCTGAAGACACTACTTGGCAAAGTCAAGTGAGGATCAGAGCCTGAACAATAGGAGGGACCTTAGAGGCCTTATGCTCTCCTTTTACAAAAGAAGAGACTGAGGTCCCAAAGAAAGAAGGGAGGAGGCTTCCTCAGGTCCTATAGGTGGCAAGAGACAGAAGGAGGGAATGAGGGTTCTCACACCAAATCCAGTCCTCTTTCCACTCCACTAGCCTGCTCAGCATACAGGGTCATGGGGTCAGAGCTGGAAGGTCAAGTCTCACTCACTCCTTTGTTTTAGAGATGAGGCCCTGAGAGGGGTAGGGAAGTGACTTGGCCAAGGTCACCCACGTAGCCTGTGGCAGAGTCAGGATAACTCAGGTCCCCTGGGACAAACCCTCTGCAGCACACCATAGCCCCTGGTGCAGTCAGACTGGGTTTCACTGATTGCTGGCTTGTGGGCCTTTGCCTCTCTCCTGGATGGCCAGCACAACCTGAGAACCAACCAATGGGGAATGGGGCAGGAAAAATACCTCCATTCTGTTCCAATCCTGGGACACCCATGGTATTCTTCTCACATTGTGCCTCCTCATCTCTGAGGAACCATATCACCTTAGAAGGAGGATATGAACCAACAAAAATCCATGAGGAAGTAGTTCCTACAAGAGAGATTGAGGCACCTCTTCAGATTTCAAGGAGTTTGATGTATCTCACTATTAAGCAGGCCACCAAGTCACTGAGACCCAGGGCAGTGTTTAGAGCATTGAACTCAAGTGACCTTTGAGCCTTGGTAGAAACCACAGTTCATGTTTGAACTTGGAGTCATTCTTCTTTGGCAAGCAAAGTAACTTTTGACCCGAATAAAGTTGGCCTGAGCCCAAATCTATGTTCCTTTAGAATGTGATGTGCTCAGCAGCAATGCAAACAGAATCTGGGAGGCATAAGGTTTGCACCTGACTCTGAACTGGAAAACCTAATTCTACAGCTTTGTCCTGTTCCTTCCCAGGGGACTACAAGGTTAAATCCATCTGTGGTTGAGTCTATGACACCATTGTGTGGATGGGGACCCACCAGTTCCAAAGCCCATTTAGGACACATGACCCAATGAAAGATGGTCTGTTCTCAGAAGAGATCATCTCCTCCAAAAGAGTTGGAAGAGACTTAAATGGACCTGAGTACAATCTCCCTATTTTGCAGATGAGAAAACTGAGAGGTAAAAAGACTTGCCCCAGTCAATCAAATTCAATTTCCCTCAATTCAGCAAACATTTAAGAGCCTGCTGTCCCTGTGCTCTGCCCTGGGGATCCAAAGCTAAAAAGGATACAATTTTGGTCTTGGGGGAGATGGGAAGCTGGAATGGTTTTCAATCTTTTCTGATAAGGGTAGTTCAATATAATTGGCTTCCTTGTAGTCCTATGCCTTTTACTTTGTGCTTTCAAGAGCATTGTTCTGAAGAGGGTTAAAAAAAACTCACATTTATTAAGAACAACAAACTACACATCAGTCATCGTGCTAATTACTGGGGATGTTGTTGTTCAATCACGTCCGACTCCATGTCCCCATTGGGAGTTTTCTTGGCAAAGATACTGGAAGAGTTTGTCATTTCCTTCTCCAGCTCCTTTTACAGAAGAGGAAATTGAGGCAAAATGGGTGAAGTGACTTGCTCAGGCTTCACCAGACTGCCCACAGGATCCAGGACACACCAAAGGGCAAGAACCCCCGATTAAGAGAGATAACACGAACCCAAGCAATTTTTTACAAGTAGAGAGTGGAAGGGAAAAAGGAGAGACCAGTGGGCCTCAGGAACACTGGAAGAGGAGAGGACACAAATGGCTGAGGCATGAGGCAAGGCTACAGGAAGGAGGCTGACCCTGAGCTAGGGCTTGGAGGAAGAAGAGAAGGAATCCAAAAGGCAATGATGAGGAGGGAATACCACACACTGGGAGTTTGGGGATCAACTAGTCACAGGGTTTGCTTGAAACATAGAGCTAGCACATGGATGAGACTACTGTGAAAGAAGGCTAAGAAAGCACGTTGGAGGCAGACCACAAATAAACAGCAAACTAAGGAGTGTCCATTTTAGCCTGCAGGTGCTAAGAAGCCATGGAAAAGTTGTGAGTGCCATGATCAGACATGGACTTGAAGAAGATTATTTCAGCAGCCCCAGTGGGAAAGCTCAATTAGAGAAGGGGAGAGCTGGGAGGCAGGAAGATTGATGGGGAGGGTGTTACCATAATCCAAGAGAGCAATGTGAGCAGAAAGAAGAGGCCAAATGCTAGAGATGTTGTGGAGGGAGAAGGGATGGGACTCAAAAAATGGATCAGATGGTGGGGTTGAGAGTCAAAGGGGATAACGACGTTTCAAATATAAGTAACTGGAAGGGTTTTGAAACTTCTTGACTCCACAAAACCTTCATGAAAGGTGGGAAGCAAAATTGTATCACTTGAATCAAGCAAGAGAGATTCAATGTTGTATATGCATAGCTAGAAATGAGCAAAGCTCATTTTATCCAAATGATCCATGTCTCCACAAGCAGGGGTTAAATAAGATTAAGTGATTATGAGAATGTTAAGGTTGAGAATGGAGATTTTCACAAAATGCCTCTTCTTCCTTTTAGGTTGCTCCTTATCCAGGTCTTGGTGAAAAGAGATGGAAAAAACCTTTCCCTCCTATGGGTGGCTACAGACTACAGGTTCTCAAGAACATTGGGGATCACCTTTGGGAACAATACACCACTACAATGTGAAGAGGAAAGTATATTTTGGTAGCTGAAGAAGTAAAAGAACCTGGATGATCAAATAAGAGTCTGACACAAACTCACATTTAGAAAAAACAAATCAGTAACTTCCCATGAGAACCAATCCTACTGACTTCATAGTCCTGCAGAATGCTGATAAGCATTCATGGAAGTCTGTGTCAGACAAGAGATGGTTTGACAAGCTGTGCCATTTGGGGGTCTGAGCACCTTGGTTATTTCTCAAGAACTGTGATTTCCCATTGTACCCTCCCCACCCACCTTCTCATGGGCACTATGAAATGAATTACCAAGAGATTGGCAACCACACCAAGGTGACTGAGTTCATTCTTGTGGGTCTGTCCCAGCAGCCTGCATCTCAGATTGCTCTCTTCTGGATGCTGCTGTTTGTTTACTTAGTGACACTGCTTGGGAACAGTGCCATCATAGTTGCAGTTTGGGGTGAGTCTCGCCTTCATACACCCATGTATTTCTTCCTCAGTAATTTATCCTTCCTGGATCTTCTCTTCTCCACAAGCACAGTCCCTCTCATCATGATGAATGCCCTATGGGACTTCCCTACCGTCTCCTACAATGACTGCTTTACCCAGCTTGCCATCAGAGCCTTCTTGGCACTGACTGAGTGCTTCCTTCTTGCCATCATGGCATATGACCGCTTTGTGGCAATCTCAACCCCCCTGCATTACTCTGTGGTCATGAGTGTTAGAGTCTGCAGAGGACTGGCCTTAACTTCCTGGACAGTGGCGTTCCTGGTCACTGTTATTCCAATTTTGACAGTGCCTGTGAGTTTCTGTGGGAGAAATGCCATTAACCACTTTTCCTGTGAAGTCCAAGCCATCTTCAAATTGCTCTGCTCAGACACCACCTTGCTGGAGGGTCTGATGATGGCTTCTGCCACCATCTCCATGCCAGTGCCCTTGGCTTTCATCTTGGCCTCCTACCTGCGCATTCTTGTTGCAGTCTTCAGAATTCACTCCACAAAGGCTAGGCTCAAAGCCTTTTCCACCTGTGGCTCCCACTTGACCACAGTCTCCATCTACTTTGGGACACTCATCTATATTTATTTGAAGCCTCAGAATAAAGAATCTCAAGATCAAGACAAAATCTTCTCCATATTTTATGCAGCTGTGACTCCCATGTTAAATCCCCTTATATACACCTTAAGAAACAAAGACATGAAATCTGCCCTCCGGAAAGTCACCTTAAGGACAAAATCTTGGTGGTAGAT
This sequence comes from Trichosurus vulpecula, assembly GCF_011100635.1. Taxonomy (NCBI): domain Eukaryota; kingdom Metazoa; phylum Chordata; class Mammalia; order Diprotodontia; family Phalangeridae; genus Trichosurus; species Trichosurus vulpecula. Next base: position 1,279,208 of record NW_023494378.1, read on the forward strand.
TCCGTTACAATACCCTCCAGTGGACAGGCCAACTTGAGCTTGGTATTGACTGTGATGGCATTGGATTTGTAGGGTTGAACATTCCCCAATAAATTATTGGGCTATGGGATGCCCAACCAATAATGTAAAAAAATCTCCTGAGTACATTAGTACTACAGTAGGTACTTTGAGGAGATACAGATGCACAGGATATCCCTTGCCTTCCAGGAGGTTTAAAATCCAGTGTCAGGGCTAGGTGGCATGGTGGATATAGCCCTGAAATCAGGAAGATCTAGGTGTGACTCTTGCCTCAGATGTACTTCAACTCTCTGAGACTGAGTTTCTTCATCTATAAGATAAGGGCATTGGACTGGATGGCCTCCAAGGTCCCTTCCATCTCTAAATCTATGATCCTATGAACTTGGACACAAATAAGCATATGCTGCAGTGAGTTTCCACAGAACTCTCAACTCTCTAGGAAGACACAGCCATTCATCACAGCTTGTCGCCATATCCCTGAAAATCGTGAGGCCTGGACTGGAGCCCATCATAGCTCTTCCAGCTTCACCTCTTTTTTGACCTCTAGTTATAAATCATTCCCATTATCCCCTCCTCATTGAAACCCATTCTCTATAAATGAGGCAGTAGATTATAAGTCCCTTGAGGGTAGGGACTGGGTCAGGTTTTTTATCTTTTCTTAGCATGTGAGGGGCAGTGTGGAATGGTGGAAAGAAAGCAGGCCTGGGAGACAATACTGGCGGTGGGACCCTGGGCAAGTTACTAAACGCTTCAGTGCTCTGAACCCACTCTCTAAGGCTCTAGGTGGATGAAGAACAGCTGATGATTTGTAGCAATAGAGGAACTTTCCTTCCTGGCAGGTCCTTTAGTAGCCGGGACAGTGCCTGGCATATGGTAGGTGCTTAATAGATATTTGTTGAATTGGAATTTGTTGACTTTTTGTCTTGAAAGAATTTGAGAACTGACTGGAAAACAAAGACCATCTTCCCACACTGGAGCTTGGTTCAGCTTTCTGCCCCCCCCCAAACATCCAGCTACCTTTGCCATTGATTCTATGGGCAAGAGCAGGGCTTGCTTTAGTCCTAGGTCATGCAATCTTGCCAGCTATTAAGGAGGAGATCAGAGTATGAGGCAAAGCATGGGGGCTTGTCAGGATGGACAATGATCTAATTTGGCTGGAACCCAGAGTGCTTGAAGGGGAGTAGTGGGAGATAAGGCTCAGCCGGCGAGTGCAGTTTAATCCAATGAATGTTGTTTCTCCACCTACTATCGACAAAGCCCTGTGTCCTAAGGCCTAGGAGAGATAGGACCATGCAAAATGATGGCATACCTCTCCTCATGAAACAGATAGCCCAATAGGGCAACAGATTACTGAAATCCAAGGCTGAACATGATGAGTACATAAAGGAAGTTGAGTGGGATTCTATTCAGGGTCTATGGCAGAAAATTATTATTTCCAACGGTGCTTCTCAGGAAAGGGTCCATGAAGACAAAAGCTTTTCAGCTGGACTTTAGGATGTCAGATTTCCATGAGTAAGGATAAGTGAGAGGACATTTGGGGCAAAGGCGAATGGCCTAAATAAGGTCTCAGCTATGGGAAAAGGTGAGCCAAGTATGAAGGTCCAGTTTGGCTGTAGAGACCATGGAGCAGGTTTGAGGGGAAAGTGAGTAAGTTCATTTGAAGAGGGTAGGAAAAGAGAAAATAGGCAGCAAAGGAGGTAGAGAAAGAGCAGTAGAAGACATAGGAGAATAAGCAGAGGAGGCCATCTGTGAAGTCAAAGAAAGAGAGAGGTGGTATAGTGGATAGACTAATGGACTTTGAGTCAGGGAGACCTGAATTCAGATCCTGCTTTGGGCCCTTGGAAAAGACACTCAACCTCTTTTAGACTTACTTTTTTCATCTGTAAAATGGGGATAATAATAGAACCTATCTCCTAGCGTGAAGTTGAGGAACAAATGAGAGCATATACTTAAAGTGCCAGCTCTTGTAATCATTATGCAGAAATAGGGAGTCGTTGATGCTATTGGATAATGCCAATGAGGACTGAGAAAAGGTCATTGACTTGGCCATTGGGTTGCCGAGAGCCAGGCAATTGGGGTTAAGTGACTTGGCCAAGGTCACATAGCTAGTAAGTGTGTCAAGTGTCTGAGACTGGATTTGAGCTCATGTCTTCCTGACTCCAGGGCCGGTGCTCTACTCACTGCGCCACCTAGCTGCCCCTCAAATAGCACTTCTGATGCCTCCTAGATATGTGACCTTGGGCAAGTCCCCATACTGAGACTGTTCCACCACCTGCATAACGGAGATGAAATTCATAGCATTCTCAGCATTTTTTGGGTGGGAAACTCAAACATAGGCAAAGCACTTTGCAAACATGTAATCCCTATGGAAGTGGGAATTTTTATTCTTTTCTTGGTCTGTATCTTTTGTACTATATTGTGATTTATTTTGTGTCTAGTTATATGTGTTTGCATTGTCTACTCTGAAAGAACATAAGGTTCTTGAGTTTCCCTTATTAGACTGTGAGCTCTTTGAGGGCAGGGACTGTTTTTTGCCTCTTTCTGTATCCCCAGCATTTAGCACAGTGCCTGGCATATAGCAGGTACTTAATCAATGTTTACTGATTGATTCTTGAGGACAGGGACTGTCTCACTTTTATATTTGTATTCCCAGCAGTGGCTGGCCCAGAACAGGTAATTAATAAATGCTTCTTGACTGGATGCTTAATTAGCAACAAGGAAGTCCATAGAAGGGTAACCAGATTAGTAAAGGGCCTTGCATATATGCTATACAGCACTGGGTCAAAGACAAGAGAAGGCTGGGAGAGGGGGAAGTGCCAGCTATGGCCTTCAGGTAGGAGAAAGGTTGCTTGCCCCTGTACATTGCCCTCAATGACTTGCCCAGGCTGGCACTCCTACTCCCACCTCAAGACCCTCATGAACCAATTTACAGGGCTTTTTGTCTTGTGTCTCCATGTGTCCCTGTCCCCTTCCAGGCTCTCCTGGTAGTTCTGACCCACTACACAACAGCCGTCTCATTCATCTCAGCAGAGCTGCCAGAACTGAGAGCTCAGGTGATAGGCATGGACAAGAAAGGAGAGTCAGTACTTTAGGTTACAATGGGCCAAGGCAGTGGCAGTGGTGGTGGCAGACCTTTCTTCCTTCTCTCCCAGAGCCAGGCTCTATCATTTCACAGTGATCAGCTGCTTTCTTTTTTTTTCTTTCTTTCTCTTTCTTTCTTTCTGTCTTTCTTTCTGTCTTTCTTTCTTTCTCTTTCTTTCTCTCTCTCTCTCCCTCTCTCCCCCCCTTCCTTTCATTTACATTTTTCTTTTTTTTCTTTTTTTTGGGGGGGAGGGTTATAAAAGACTACATTTATTTAGCTTATAGGGATACAGTTGTCAAACAACAGGGCAAGGACACTGGGTGCAAAATTATGCCTGGATATTCTTTTTTCTTTTTTTAATTTCTTTTTTCTTATTTAATATTTTAGTTTTCAACATTGATTTCCACAAGATTTTGAATTACAAATTTTAGCCTCATATCTACCCTCCCCCCCACCCCAAGATGGCATATATTCTGATTGCCCCATTCCCCAGTCTGCCCTCCCTTCTATCACCCCACTCCCCCACCCCCATACCCTTTCCCCTTACTTTCTTGTAGGGCAAGACAGATTTCTGTACCCCACTGCCTATATATTATATTTCCCAGTTGCTGTAAAAACGTTTTTAACATTTGTTTTTAGAACTTTGAGTTCCAAATTCTCTCCCTTCTTCCTTCCCCACCCACCCTCCTTGAGAAGGCAAGCAATTCAATATCAGTTATACATGTATCATTATGCAAAACACTTCAATAATAGTCATGTTGTGAAAGAGTAACTATATTTCCCTCCACCCTATCCTGTCCCCCTTTATTCAATTTTCTCCTTTGGCCCTGTCTCTTTTGAAAAATGTTTGCTTTTGACTACCTTCTCCCCCAATTTGCCCTCCCTTCTATCATCCCCGCTCTTATCCCCTTCCCCTCTACTTTCATGTAGGGTAAGATACCCAGTTGAATGTGTATGTTATTCCCTTCTTAAACCAAATCCAATGAGAGCAAGGTTTACTCATTCCCTTTCACCTGTCCCCTCTTCCTTTCCATTGTAACAGCTTTTTCCCTCAGACTCTGGACCATCCAACCATCCCCACCTTGTAATCTCCCTCCACCAGGCCAGTCCTCTTCTTCCATTGGTAACTTCCTCCTGGATGTGGAGGGACTTAGGCCAGCCAACCTTCATTCCCCTTTCAGCTCTGCTCCTGACTTTCTGTATTTTGAAATCGTGCCCTCACCAAGGGATCTTTGTCCAGGGGCAGTCAGTCAATAAATATTTATTAAGCACCTAATTCATGCCAAGTACTAAGTGCTGGGGATACAAGTAAGAAAAAAGAGCAGTCCCTGCCCTTGAAGGAGCTTGCAATCTAACAGGGGAAGACAACACACAAAAGGAAGCAGAAAAATGGGGATGGAGAAAAGGGGAGGAAGGTACCTGGCTAGTATGGTGGAGTCCAATCTAAGGAATGCTGCTGATGGAAAATGAAGAGTTGGCTGGTCTGTGAGCCCTCTTCAAATGGATGCTTTGGGAGGAGTCCTTCATTTTACCTTCTAGTTCTTTAGTCAGAGGGACAGAAGGTACTGAAGGGGTATGAGATCCAAAGTTGATACATTCTCAAAGGATGATGAGTTTTCTAGTGGAGAGATTTCCTGGGAACATAATGATGGTGGAGTTCAAGTTGATATCTTGGATTTCTTCCTTTGAAAACTGCCAATATCCTTTGGCCATTCATCTATTGGTGAATGGCTCTTAATTTTATAAATTCAAATCGGTTCCTTATATATCTTAGAACTGAGACCTCTATGAGAGAAACTTGTTACAAAGATTTGTTTTTTTCTCCATTTACCTTTTTCCCTTCTAAGTTTAACTATTAGATCTGTTTGTACAAAAAGTTCTTAATTTTATATAAAAATATTGTCCTTTTTATTTTGTGTGAGCCTATTACTTGTTTAGTAATGAAATCTTCTGCTATCCATATATGTTAAAGATAATTTCTTGCCCCTCTAATTTATGTATTATGTGACCTTATATGTCTAGATCATGTATTCATTTGGGGCTTATCCTGGTGCAGTATGAGGTGCTGGTCTAACCCTATTTTCTGCCAGTGTGTTGTCAAGTTTAGGGCAACAAGGTGTCACTACAGCGGATAGAGAACTCATCTTCCTGAGTTCAAATCTAGCCTCAGATATAACCCTATTTGCCTCAGTTTTTTTATCTGTAAAATGAACTGGAGAAGGAAATGGCAAACCATTCCAGTATCTTTGTCAAGAAGAGTTGGACAAGACTGAAATGAGCCAACAAGAACAAAGCTGCCTAGTTTTTCAAGTAGTTTTTGTCAGTGAATCCTTCCCCAGGAACTGTCTCTCCCTGTCTCTGTCTCTCTGTACTTAGCACTCCTCTCAGAACCTCCACTGAAGGAGGGCACTTAGGTTAGCCATCTCTTCATTTTCTACTCTCCTGTATTTCAATATCATGACCCCAAGTGCTGATTACCTTCCACACTCTTTTTCAGCTTCCTTCTTCTTTATTTGCTTGTAAGCTCCTTAAGGCTATGACTTTTCTTTTTCATTTTTTTTTTGGATTTCCAGCACTTTGCACAGTGCTTGGCACATAGTAGGTACTCAATAATATTTATTGATTGACTGATTTAGCATAGTGTGTGGAACATGGTGTTTAATAAATGCTTTTTGATTTGATTTGACTTTCTTTATCTTTTGGTTAGTTTTGAACTCTGGCAATTCTCTTTTCCTCTCCCCCACCCATTTCTTTTGAGATTGCTGTCTCTTTCATTCGCATTTTGTTTTCACCTTACCTAATTCCATGGAGTAGTCCATTGGTCTATTGATTAGTGTTATATTGAATGCTTCTGTTGTAGGCTAAACCTAAATCTGACTTAATCTATCAGGTTCAAGGGTTTTTTTGCTTGTTTGTTTCCAACAGACCCCCATGAACCATTAAAAACCCAATTAAGACTTCTTCAATAATTGAAATTTAAAAACATATAAAAGAATTTAAAAGGGTATAAGACACAATTTCTCTTTCCATAATCAGGAACTGAAAGAGGCACCCTGCAGGCACTTTGAGCTCAGGAAAGCATTTTTGACAAACTTCAGTGACCTCAAGCCAATCCTTTTATAATTCAAAGCACCATGTGGGGCTGAGTCTAAGGGCAGGCTGGAGAATAGGCTGTGGCCACTAGGACTGCAGTAGACCTTGGACTTGATTAAGGCTCCTTTACAGAAAACTAAAGGAGTCTTGCTGTGCCTTTGGATGGAGTAGCAGCAACTCCTTATTCCCTGGGATTGGGAGTCGGATCAGAGACTATTGGTCACTGAGTGTCATGGGGAAACAGACTCTTGAGGAGGAAATTCCCCTCTGGAAGTTATCAGAGGGCTTTAAAGGGACTCCATCCTCTCTTTTGAATGCATCTCTTTGTGATTCTGCCAGCTCACCCTTGGAGATCGTGGTAAGTGGATTTCTTGCTCTTCCCACAGACACACGACAATGAGAATGAATTGTTCCCTTGATGAACATGAGACTGGACACAAGTCCCTTGTTACCTCTTCTGCTTCATGTTGAACAAGTCAAGCAGCAGCTAGGGGGCGCTATAGTGGGCAGAGTGCTAGACGGGAGATAGGAAGACCTGAGTTCAAATTCGGCTTCACACTCTCACTAACTGTGTGATCTTGGGCGAGTCAGTTCATCTCTATCTGTCTTTATCTGTAAAATGGGGATAATAGCACCTAACTCACAGGGTTGTTGTGAGAATTAAATGAGATAATAATTGCAAAGTGTTTAGCACATAGTAGGTGCCATATAAATGCTAATGATGCTGCTGGTGTCTCCCTTAATGGACACCTCTCCACTCATGGATTTTCTGCCTAGATTTGTTCCTCGAGGTCAGCATCCTCCAACTCCCTCATACTATACCCATCTCAGTAATTCTGAGCTTCCGGCTGGCATCGTACACACCCCATTCCCTTCTCAATGCTACCCCCAAAAGTCCCACTCCCAATCAACTGGCTCCTTTCACTGTGCTCTCTGTAATTCCTGTTCTATAATTACCAAACTCCATTTCATCTTTTCTCACTCCCTTCACCTTCTGAATCTCACTGAGACCAGGCTCCCTATTGAGAACATTGCGTCCATGGCCACCCTTTCCAGTAGTTATGGGGAAGTTTCCTTTCCTCCCCACTGTCACTTCTAAACTCTCCATCGGCAACCTCTTCTCCTTTGAGATTGATCTCAATCCAAATTTATCACAAATCTAGATCCTAGTGGATGTTATCTATCAGATCCCATGTCATTCTTCTTCCTTCTTCAATAAGTTCAATGTCTGACTAATATTCACTCTCTTCTCCCCAACTCTTGCCTTCATAATTGGAGATTCGAATATACATATTGACAGTTCCTCAACTACTCTAACTTCTCAGTTCCTCAATCTAGTCAATTTCCATGACCTACTCCTCCATTCCATCTCTTCTATACACAGAGCTCATACTCATGATCTTGCCATCACCCACAAGTGTTTCATTTAAATGTTCATAAATTCTTTATCTTATAATCTTTTATCATTCCATCTTTCCCTATATCTTACAAGCTTTAACCCCATTCTTTGTCCTCACCATGACCTCAAATCCCTCCACCCCTCAGTTTTTTCCCAGGCCATCACCCCTGCACTGACTACACTCTTCTTCCTTCCTTATTTCAATTCATTGGTGAATCAGTTCAACTCTGCACCATCCTCTAAAATTGAATCCCTTGCCCCCTTGTCCTCTCAATGACCTTGTCCGACCCTAACCTTAGATGATGCCCACCATCTGTGTCCTTTGCTCCTATTTACTTACTGTTGAATGGAAATAGAGGAAGTTATGAAACCATGCTGACCAGGTCCACAACAAATTTTGGTTTGGTAATTTCAACTAGGCCCTTACCACAGCAAGTTAAGCCTTTTACATCTGTCTGATGAATTCCTTTTCCTATTCACCATAGTGGCTATTACAAGCCTTTTCATCTTTCCTTGAGTCTCTTAGGGAACTCTTCCCACCCTCTCAGCTGAAGGCCTTGACTTCACCAAAATAATTGGAGCCACACACCAAAACTTCTCTTTTCCCCTTGTTCTCGTCTTACATTATTCTGACATCTTGACCCACTATTTCCTCCTTTACTCTTATCTCACATGAAAAGGTGGTCTTTCCTTGCAGAGGAAAACTCCTCTAAATGTGCTCCTGATCACATCTATTCCTGTCTTCTCCAGCAGACTGCCCCCTCCATCATTCCCACTCTCTCTAATAATCAATCTCTCCCTCTCTACTGGCTCCTTCAATTTTCTCCATTACTATGTAGTGAATTCTCATGGCTTTCGGCTCATTTTTTCCAGAAAGAGGTAAGATTCTAAGAAATACTCTGGAGGGCAGTGAGAATTCCTTTTCTAATGCTACTGGCTTGAGCACCCATTCCACATGCTTTCCTTCCACTGTGAGCCACCAGTGACTAGCATCCCTGTTCTACTTGACCACTGAACATAATAATAATAATAACTAATATTTATATAGTATATACTATGTGCCAGGCACTGTGCTGAGCACTTTATAATTATCTCATTTCCTTCCTCACAACAACTCTCGGAAGCAGGTGCTATAAATTATGTTTAAAAAAAAGCTTTTTTTTAAGACTATGCCTCCTATCTTACCTAGGATGGAAGTTCAGGGGTCAATACCACTCCTGATTGGCACAGGAGCTTTGACCTATTCTATTTTTTTTTTTTACATTTTAAAACTGTTTTAAAAATTTACGTTTAAAACTATGAGATCTGCAGGGATCCTTCTTTTTTTATTTTTTTAATTTAATATATTTAGTTTTCAGCATTGATTTTCACAAGAGTTTGAATTACAAATTTTCTCCCCATTTCTACCCTCCCCTCCACTCCAAGATGGTGTATATTCTGGTTGCCCTGTTCCCCAGTCAGCCCTCTCTTCTGTCACCCCACTCCCCTCCCATCCCCTTTTCCCTTCCTTTCTTGTAGGGCAAGATAAATTTCTACGTCCCATTGCCTGTGTATCTTATTTTCTAGTTGCATGCAAAAACATTTTTTTTTGGTTTTGAACATCTGTTTTTAAAACTTTGAGTTCCAAATTCTCCCCCCTCCTCCCTTCCCACCCACCCTCCCTAAGAAGTCAAGCAATTCAACATAGGCCACATGTATATCATTATGTATAACCCTTCCACAATACTCATGTTGTGAAAGACTAACTATATTTTGCTCCTTCCTAACCTATCCCCTGTTATCCAATTTTCTCCCTTGACCCTGTCCCCTTTCAAAAGTGTTTGTTTTTGATTACCTCCACCCCCATCTGCCCTCCCTTCTATCATCTCCCCTTTTTTATCTTCTTCCTCCTTCTTTCCTGTGGGGTAAGATACCCAATTGAGTATGTATGGTATTCCCTCCTCAGGTCAAATTTGATGAGAGCAAGATTCACTCATTCCCCCTCACCTGACTTCTCTTCTCTTCCTACAGAACTGCTTTTTCTTGCCACTTTTATGTGAGATAATTTACCCCATTCTATCTCTCCCTATCTCCCTCTCTCAATATATTCCTCTCTCATCCCTTAATTTGATTTTATTTCTTTTAGATATCATCCCTTCATATTGAACTACACCTACATATATACATACATACATGCACATGTGTATACATACATATACACATGTGTATATATGTACATAGACACATGCATAGATGCATATTCCTTTCAGATACTCTAATACCAAGGTCTCATGAATCATACACATCATCTTTCCATGTAGGAATGTAAACAAAACAGTTCAACTTTAGTAAGTCCCTTGCAATTTCTTTTTCTTGATTACCTTTCATGTTTCTCTTGATTCTTGTGTTTGAAAGTCAAATTTTCTATTCAGCTCTGGTCTTTTCACTGAGAAAGCTTGAAAGTCCTCTGTTTTATTGAAAGTCCATATTTTGCCTTGGAGCATGATACTCAGTTTTGCTGGGTAGGTGATTCTTGGTTTTAATCCTAATTCCATTGACCTCCGGAATATTGTGTTCCAAGCCCTTCGATCTCTTAACATAGAAGCTGCTAGATCTTGGGTTATTCTGATTGTATTTCCACAATACTCAAATTGTTTCTTTCTGGCAGCTTGCAGTATTTTCTCCTTGATCTGGGAGCTCTGGAATTTGGCGACAATATTCCTAGGAGATTTCTTTTTGGGATCTATTTGAGGAGGTGATCGATGGATTCTTTCAATTTCTATTTTACCCTCTGGCTCTAGAATATCAGGGCAATTCTCCTTGATAATTTCTTGAAAGATGATATCTAGGCTCTTTTTTTGATCAGGGCTTTCAGGTAGTCCAATAATTTTTAAATTATCTCTCCTGGATCTATTTTCTAGGTCAGTGGTTTTTCCAATGAGATATTTCACATTGTCTTCCATTTTTTCATTCCTTTGGTTCTGTTTTATAATATCTTGATTTCTCATCAAGTCACTAGCTTCCACTTGCTCCAATCTAATTTTTAAGGTAGTATTTTCTTCAGTGATCTTTTGGACCTCCTTTTCCATTTGGCTAATTCTGCCTTTCAAGGCATTCTTCTCCTCATTGACTTTTTGGAGCTCTTTTGCCCTTTGAGTTAGTCTATTTTTTAAAGTGTTGTTTTCTTCAGTGTATTTTTCAGTATTTTTTTGGGTCTCCTTTAGCAAGTTATTGACTTGTTTTTCATGGTTTTCTTGCATCCTTCTCATTTCTCTTCCCAATTTTTCCTCTACTTCTCTAACTTGCTTTTCCAAATCCTTTTTGAGCTCTTTCATGGCCTGAGACCAGTTCATGTTTTTCTTGGAGGCTTTTGTTGTAGGCTCTTTGACTTTGTTGACTTCTTCTGGCTGTATGTTTTGGTCTTCCTTGTCACCAAAGAAAGATTCCAGAGTCTGAGATTGAATCTGGGTGCATTTTCTCTGCCTGGCCATGTTCCCAGCCAACTTACTTGACCCTTGAGTTTTTCAGCGTGGTATGACTGCTTGTAGAGTGAAGAGTACTTTGTTCCAAGCTTGGGGGGATGCGCCAGCTCTGCCACACCAGCACTCCTCCTTCCCCAAGAACCCCCAACCTGGACTGGACTTAGATCTTCAGCAGGCTCTTCACTCCTGCTCTGATCCACAACTTAATTCCTCCCACCAGGTGGGCCTGGGGCCGGAAGCAACTGCAGCTGTAGTTCTGTAGCTGCCCCACCTCTGCTGCCCCTGGGGTGGTGGCTGAACACAAACTCCTTCTTTCACTCTGTCCCCAGCAGCTTTTCCCACTAACCTTCTCAGCTGTCTTTGGTGTTTGCAGATTGAGAAGTCTGGTAACTGCCACAGCTCACTGATTCAGAGAGCTAGGGCCCGCTCCGCCCGGCTCCTGGTCTGGTTGGTCCAAGCAGCCCATGCTGGGCTCTGCTCTGCTCCACTCCCAGCTCCATGCAGGATAGACCTTACCAAAAGACCATCCAGGCTGTCCTGGGCTAGAGCCCTGCTTCCCTCCACTGTTTTGTGGGTTCTGCAGTTCTTCTCTGTTGTCTTTGGTGTTTGTGGGTTGAGAAGTCTGGCAACTGCCACAGCTCACTGATTCAGGGCGCTAGGGCCCGCTCCGCCCAGCTCCTGGTCTGGTTGGTCTGTGTGGCCCATGCTGGGCTCTGCTCCTCTCCCAGCTCCGTGTGCGAAAGACCTCACCCAGCAACCATCCAGGCTGTCCTGGGCTGGAGCCCTGCTTCCCTCTGCTATTTTGTGGGTTCTGCAGTTCTAGAATTGGTTCAGAGCCATTTTTATAGGTTTTTGGAGGGACTTGGTGGGGAGCTCATGCTAGTCCCTGCTTTCCAGCCGCCATCTTCGACCTATTCTATTTTTGACCTAGGCCAGTTCATCCCTCCTTGGGCAACCTGATGGCCTCCTTTTCTTGGGGGCTTGCCATAATAGTGCCAAACTTAGTGTGGATACCCAATTGGCATAGCCCAGTGTAGCTCAGAACATATGCACTAAAAAGAGCTACCAATCTTGATCTTCTTGGCATTTAGGGTTACAGGTATATGCCACCATGACTGACTCAATTAGCTTTTTACCAAGGGACATTTACTATAAAAATGTAGCAAGAGCAAAAGTACAAACATTTTCCTTCACCCATTAGCCTGAGGGCACCCTCTCTTCTATGTCATTGTGGTCTTTGTGAGGAGTGGGCTCAAACTTAGCTCAGTTCCTACATAGCATTGGTCCCACCAAATTCACATGCTGCATTGCTGCTGGATGAATCCTTGTCTTAGTTACAGTTGGGCTGGATCCCAAAGGTCATTCCTTGCTTCTTATTGATGCGAAACTTGTGCAAAACTTGGCATGGATTCACATACTCCACAACAACAAAGGGAATGATCTGGGGGGTTGGGGTGTGCATCTCTGATGCCATCTCTTTTATCATTTTAATATTGTCCATGGGGTTTTCTTGGCAAAGATACTGAAGTGGTTTGCTATTTCCTTCTTTTTCAGAACTTTTCACTATGACGCATCTGTCTTGTGTAACCCTGCCTGGCTCATAGTTTAATTGAGCTATGCAAGCCCCTCATAGGGGAGATAACTCACTGGTCATAGCATTCTTTTTCAACAACCCAAAAGGGGCTTGTACACATGGACATCACCAGATGGTCAATAAAGAAATCGGATTGATTATATATTTTGCAGCTAAAGGCGGAGGAGCTCTATACACTCAGAACAAGAACTGGAGCTGACTATGGCTCAGATAATGAACTTCTTATTGAAAAATTCAGACTTAAATTGAAGAAAGTAGGGAAACCCATCAGACTGCATAGGTATATATGTCCTCTATGAATATGAAGTGGAGGGGATGAATAGATTTAAGGGATTTGACTTAGTAGATAGAGTGCCTGAAGAACTATAGACAGGGGTTAGCAAAATTGTACAGGAGGCAGCAACAAAAAACATTCCAAAGGAAAAAAAGAGCAAGAAAGCAAAATGGCTGCCTGATGAGGACAAATAGCTGAGGAAAGAAGGAAAGAGAAAGGGAAAGGAGAAAGGGAAAGATATATCCAATTGAATGCAGAATTCCAGAGAATAGGAAGGATAGAAAAGAAGGTTTTCTTAAATAAACGATGCAAAGAAATAGAAGAAAACAATAGAATGGGAATGACAAGAGATCTCTTCAAGAAAATTAGAGATATCAAGGGAAAGTTTCATGCAAAAATGGACATGACAAAAGAAAAAAGGTAGAGATTTAACAGAAGCAGAAGAGATTAAGACGAGGTATCAAGAATACACAAAAGAACTACACAAGAAAGATTTTAATACCACCAATAACTAAGATTATGCAGTTACTGATCTAGAACTAGACATCCTGGAGAATGAAGTCAAGTGGGCCTTAGAAAGTATTGCTAACAATAAGGCTAGTGAAGGTGATGGAATTCTAGCTGAACTCTTTGAAATCCTAAAAGATGATGCTGTTAAAGTGCTGTACTCAATATGATAGCAAATCTGGAAAATACAGAAGTGGATTGGAAAAGATCAGCTTACATCCCAATCTTAAAGAAGGGCAATGCCAAGGAATGTTCAAATTATTGAATAATTGTGCTCATTTCACATGCCACCCAGGTTATCCTTAAGATTTAGCAAGCTAGGTTTCAGCAATATGTGAACTGAGAATTAGCACAAAAGCAGGCTTGTTTTTGAAGAGGCAGAGGAACTAGAGACCAAATTTCTAACATTCACTGGATTATGGAGAAAGCAAAGGAGTCACAGAAAAACATCTAATTCTGCTTTATTGACTACACTAAAGCCTTTGATGGTGTGGATCACAACAAAATGTGGAAAGTCCTCAAAGAGATGGGAGAACCAGATCATCTTACTTGTCTCCTGAGGAACTTGTACACAAGTCAAAAAGCAACAGTTAGAACTGAACATGGAACAACTGATTGATTGGTTTAAGATTGGGAAAGGAGTATGACAAGGCTGTATAGTGTCACCTTATTTATTTAACTTATATACAGAATACATCATGTGAAATTCCAGACTGGATGAATCAAAACCCAGAATTAAGAGTTAATTAAAGTTGCCAGGAGAATTAAGGTTGCCAGGAGAAATATCAGCAATCTGAGATATGTAGACAATACTATTCTGTTGGCAGAAAGTGAAGAATTAAGAAGTCTCTTGATGACGTGAAAGAGGAGAGTGTAAAAGCTGGGTTGAAGCTTAACACCAAAAAATGAAGATCTTAGCAACTGGTCCCGTTAATTGCTGGCAAATAGAGGGAGAAGAAATGGAGGCAGTGTCAGATTTTATATTCTTGGGCTCAAAGATCATTGCAGATGTGACAGCAACCATGAAATTATAAGATGCTTGCTCCTTGTAAGGAAAGGCAAATCTGGACATCAGATTAAAAAGCTGAGATATCACCTTGCTAAAAATAAAAGGTCCACATAGTCAAAGCTATGATTTTTCCTATTAGTGGTGTATGGCTATGAGAGTTGGACTATGAGGGAAGCTGAGTGCCACAGAATTGACACTTTTGAATTGTGGTGCTAGAGAAGACTTTTGAGAGTCCCTTGGATGGCAAGGAGTTCAACTCAGTAAATACTTAAAGAAATTAATTCAGGTTATTCACTGGAAGGTCAAATACTGAAGCTGAAGCTTAACTAATGAAAAGATGGGACTCATTGGAAAAGACCTTGATGTTGGAAAAGATTGAAGGCAAAAGGAAAAGGGGATGTTAGAAGATGAGATGGATAGTGTCATGGAAGCAACGAACATGAGCTTGGACAGACTTTGAGAGATGGTGGAGGATAGAAGGGTCTGACCTGTTATGGTCCATGGGGTCACAAAGAGTCAGACACAACCAAATGACCGAACAACAAACCTTTCTTTCCTTGGCCCTTTCCTGGCAGTATATTCCTCTCCCCTTCTCTTTCTATTCTTCTCTTAAGACCATAAAGTTATAACAGAACCACTCCCAGGCCTTGTCTCATTGAACTTCCTCTATAAACTTTGCTGATGACAGGACTCAAAGGGGACATGTGTATCACTTCTCCAAACTAAAATGTAAGCAGTTTATCTCCACTCAACATCTGCTCCTCTCTCAGGGTTCAAATCCATAGAACAAATGCTCCTCTCAGGTTAAACTCATCACCTCTAATCTCATCACCAGGCTGCTAACTTAAGCCACCTCCCTCAGCCTACTGTCCCCTCTGATTGGAGGACTGCAGGGTGTGTGGAGTATCAAACTTCTCCCAATCCCCTCCTTTATAAAAGGCAGAAACTGGATTTTTGGCATTCTCCACTCTGCCTCTGCTCCTCTGCCTGGTTTCAACTCCATCATACGAGATACCCCCTCCCCCTTTTCTCCCTTCCCCTTTCTCACCTCCCCCCCATTAGATTTGTAAGCTCCTTGAGAGCAGGGACTGTCTTTTTATCATTAGAATATCCAGCACTTAGCGCAATATTTGGCACACAGTAGTTACCTAATAAATGTTTATTGGATTGGATTATCTTTGTTTAATCCATTGTTCATTTGTGTTTACCTTTTTATATTTCTCTTAACTCCTGTGTTTAAACTTTGAAGTTTCTATATGACTCTAGTCTTTTCATAAGGAATAAGAAAACTTATTTCATTAAATGATTCCCCTATAGATTATATTCAGTTTTGCTGGGTAAGTTATTCTTGGTTGTAAATCTATGCCCTCTGCCTTCTGGAATAAGTTATAAGCTCTCCTGATAATGGCTTCTTAGTACTTGAATTCATTCTTTTTGGCTGTTTGTAGTATTTTTTCTTTGACTCCACTCTAGATTTTGGCTATAAGGTTTCTGGGAGTTTTAATTGAGGTTTCTTTTAAGAGGTGACCTGTGGATTCTTTCTGTATCCATCTTGTCCTCTAATTCTAGGAGATCTGTGCAGTTTTTTAAAGGTTTCTTTAAATATGATGTCTATGTGCTTATTTTGGTCATGACATACCTAAAAGTAGTACAATAATTCTTAAATATTTTTCCTCCTCAATCTGTTTTCTAAGGTAGGTTTTTTTGCTATATTTTATTCTGCGTTTTCAGTCTTTTGACTTTTGAAGAAAATGTCTTGTCTCATAGAGATATTGGCTTTGGTTTATTCTGTTTTAATTTTCAGAAAGGTTGTTGCTTTGACAAGGTTTTGACCTCTTAAGCTAAGCTGTGAATTCAGTTTCTGATTGTTTTTCCACAGTTCTCATTTATTTTCCAATTTCTTCCATTAGCATTCTCATTTCATTGACAAAAATGGTTTTTAACTTGGTTTTAAACTCTTGCTTCATCTCTTCCATGACTTCTAGTTGAATTTGGGCCTAAGCTGTGTTTTCATATGAAATTTTGACTGTACATATTTTGGAGTCATTCTTTACCTGTGGATCTGTATCTTAAGCATCCCTGATAGCATAATAACTTTTTATCCTAAGTTTCCCCCCGCCCCTTACTCATTATTCTAGCCTACTTCCCAACTTTGGCATTGATGTTAGGACCTGGCTCTGGGCACTTCTTCAGGGAAGGTCTTAGCTGGTTCTGTTGCTGCTTTCTTGGGGTATTGAGTGTTCTATTATTCCAGCCAAATCCATCTGGCTGTTTGTTTTTGTGTAATCTTCCAGATAAGAATGGGGTTTTGTTTTTACATTTTTAAATAAAGATTTTTTGGAACACAGGAAGGCTTATTCATTTATATATTGATTGTCTGAATTCATGCTACCACAAGAGACTTGAGTAGCTGTGACAGAGACAATACGTGGTGCTTTCATTTCTTTGCACTGCTGCTCAGGGCAGTACAAATCACAGATGGGCAGTTAGGACTTGGCAGTGTTTCAAGGGCCGTGTGTATCACTGTACCATGAAATTTTATTTTTGTGATTGCCAGTGCATACATATTGCATCAAAAAAAAGAAAAGAATAGAGAAGAAAACCACTTTTGTTACAGTTTTTGAGCTTAGAATGCAGACAAAAATTTTCCTGAAATAGAAGAACCACTCTCAACCAGGTATTGATATTATTCCATAATATTCCAATACGATTCCATCACCTTCATATACCATAGTTTATTCAGCCATTCCCCAATTGATGGGCACCCCTTCAATTTCCACTTCTTTGCCATCATAAAAAGAGCTTCTATAAATATCTTTGTATATATGGGTCCTCTTCCTTTTTATTTGATCTTTTTGGGGGCATATACCCAATAGTAGTATCACTGGATCAAGGGATATGCACAACTTAATAACCCTTTGGATATAGGTCCAAATTGCTTTCTGACTAGTTCATAGCTCCACCAAGAGTGCATTAAAGTCTCTTTCACCATATCCCTTCAAGCATTTGTCATTTTCCATTTTTGTCATCTTAGCCAAGGTGTGAGGTGGTACTTCAGAGTGGTTTTCATTTGTATTTCTTTAATTGTTACCAATTTAGAGCATTTTTTCATGTGGTCATTGATAGCTTGGATTTCTTTCTCTGCAAACTGACTGTTCATATCCTTTGACCATTTACCAATTGGAGAACAGCTCTTATTCTTGTACATTTGACTAAGTTGTCCATATATCTTAGAAATTAGACATTTCTTAGAGGAACTTGCTACAAAGATTCCCTCTCTACCCTCACCCCTTGCTCAGTTTTCTGCTTTTCTCTTAATTTTAGCTGCATTGGTCTTGTTTCTGCAAAAAAAAATCTTAAATTTTTATATAATCTAGATGCAAAGTGAAGTGAGCAGAACCAGGAGAACGTTTTACACAGTGACAGCAATATTGTACAATGGTCAACTGTGGATGACTTAGCTATTTTTACCAACGCACAATCCAAGACAATCCCCAAGGACTAATGATGAAGGATACTATCTGCCTCTAGAGAAAGAACTGATATTGTTTGAATACAGACTAAAACATGCTATTTTTAATTTTCTTTCATTCTTTTTCTTTTATTTGAGTCTTCTTATACAAAATTACTAATATGTAAATGTTTTACATGATTGTACATGTATAACCTACATTTGATTGCTTACACTCTCAATGAGGGGGGAGGGAATGGAGTGATGGAATTAGGAACTCAAGACTTTAAAAAAAATGTTAAAAATTGTTTTAGCATGTAATTACGGAAAAATAAAATATATTAAAGAAAAGAGAATAAGAGGTTAAAAAAATTTTATGTAATCAAATTTTCCACCTTACCTTCTCTAGCTCTTGTTTGGTCATGAGGTTTTTCCTTTTCTATAGATTTCTTCCCTGCTCCACTAATTTGCTTATTACCTCATCTATGTCTCTGTCATGTACTTGTTTTAATCTTATTTTGGTATACCTGTGAGAAATTGGTCTATACCTAGTTTCTGCTAGACTACTTTGCAGTTTTCCCAATAGTTTTTGTCAAAGAATGAGTTCTTCCCCAATAGCTGGGAACTTTGGGTTTCTGAAAACCTAGGCTATTGTGCTCATTTGCTTCTGTATATGGTATTTTTTCTTCCACTGATGTGTTCCACTGACCAATCTCTCTATTCCTTACCCAATACCAAATTGTTTTGAGGATAACAGCTTTGTAGTGTAGTTTGAGATCTGGTACTGCTAATTCCCCTTCCTTCCTATTTTCTTTTTCATTAATTCCCTTGATATTCTTGACTTTTTATTCCTCCAGATGGATTTTGTTGCTAATTTTTACACCTCTATAACATAATTCTTTGGTAGCTTGATTGGTATAGCACAAAGTAAGTAAATTAATTCAATCAATCAATAAATCTGTAGTAAGTGACTACCAGGAGCCAGGCACTGTGCTAAGCACCAGGGATACAAAAAGAGGAAAGAGGCAGTTCCTGCCCTCAAAGAGCTTGCAATCCAATGGGAGAGACAATAAGAATATACACAAATATACACAAAGCAAGATATATAAAGGATAAATAGGAAATAATTAACAGAGGGAGGCACTGGAATTCAGAGAGATTGGGAGAGGTTTTCTATAGAAGGTAGGATTTTAGTTGGAACTTAGAGGAAGTCAGGAAGGTCGGTAGTGGGAGTGGAGGAGGGAGAGTATTCAAGGGCTGCTAGAAAAAATGCCCAGAGCTGTGGTGATAATGTCATTGAAGATCTCGTGTGCATATTCAATAGGCCTCAGGTGGGGCCAGTTAAGAGAGGCAGGTCCATACCTTTGTGATGCTAATCAGTGATTAAAGACCTTTCCCACACCCTTTTGCCAATAGGGCAATTCAGGCCCTAAAAAGAGTATATACACCCGGAAGGTAAGCCATGGAGAACTGAGAATTCAGAAGTCAGAAGAGAAGCCAAAATTCAGAATTCAGCTCAAGGAGAAGGAGTTGGAACTCTGAGTCCACAGAGCTGAAGAAGAGAGTGCTGAATGGAAAGTGGAAACCAGGGAGCTTCAGAGAACAGAGAACTGACTGGGGAGAGGTCATAGGCAAGCAGACAGTTAGGATTCATGAATTATTGTTTACAGGAAGACCCTAGCAGGGGGGAAGGTTACAGGATGACTTGGCTCTTTCCCATAGTACTGTGTTTTAATCTCCTTGTTGCTACATTGAAGAGGGCATACTGGTTTTGGAATACAATTACTGCTATATCGAATTGGAATTACTGGTTCTGGGATTTGATGCTCTGGTGCTTAAATAAATGTTCTACTTCCTCTTCCTTCTACCTAGAGAGTTTTTCATACTTTGCAATTCTGAACCATACAGGCACATTCATGGTCATCCTTGAGATCATGAATCTTGCCTTACTGCTGACTAAGCCATTTTGTAACAACAATGCTGCTAGCAGCTTCTGTGGAGGTGAAAGACCAACAAGACCAACAACAAGAGCACACAGGAGGGCTGCTAGCACAGGTTCTTTGATGTGATTTTCTAAGGAAAGCAACTTTAAGGGGTTAACAATCTCACTTTAATTAAACAGATATATGACTTTCACTTAGTTCAGGGGAAAAAGTCAGCACCCTGAATTTCAGGGAATACGCAAACAGAAATTACAAGCAGATATTTTATAAACAGAGTAAATAGCACACAGTAATCAACAGACAGGCCTCTAGCTGTCTGAACAGGACATTACATACATAGTTACCAGAGAGAGAGGCACCAACATCTGGGTTTTCAAAGCCAGGGGGAGGGGTTCCTACAGCTCCTCAGAGTCTTGTCTGGCCAAATCACCAACACTTTTCCAATGAGTGTACCCCCAAAAGCAAAACTCCAACCTTAGGGCTCATATACCCTATTCAGGGCCCTGAGGGCTCAGTACCTACTTAGGAAAAGGGATGTGGGAAAGATCTTTAATCACTAGCACCTCGTCATATACATTGCTTCCAACCAATGACTCTTGATTCAAACAAAGACAAGACTCAAAGATGCCTGATTGCCTCAGGGCTTAGAAGCACTCCAAGACAACGAAAGGTCCCACTTGCCATTACATTTGAAAGGCAAGACTCATCAAAGGACTTGATTACCTCAGTGCTCAGAAGCACTCCAAAACAAAAGACAAAAGGTCTCACTTTACCTGCCCTATTCAAACAAAGGCAAGACTCATTAAAGGCACTTGATTGCCTTAGCATTCCAAAAGAGAAAACATTAAAAAAAAGTCCCACCCTGTTTGGCATTACAAGAGCTGAGACTAAGTGTCTTGTTCATGGAACAATCAGGAAGCCAGTGTCACTGGATTGAAAAGTAGGTGTCAGGGGATAAGGTATAAGAAGACTGGAGAGATAGGAGGGGACTAGGTTATGAAGGGCTTTGAATGCCAAACAGAGCATTTTGTATTTGTTCCTGGAGGCAATAGGGAGTCACTGGAGTTCATTGACTAGGGGGCAGGGATGGGGGTGATATGAGGGGATCTGTACTTTAGGAAAATCACATCAGTGATTAAATGGAGGATGAGTTGGAATGGGAAGAGACTTGTGGCAGGTGGGCCCATTCACAGGCTACTGCAATAATCAAAGCTTGAGGTGATGAGGGTCTGCACTAGTGTAATCCTAGTGTCAAAGGAGAGAAGGGGGAATATTTGAGAGATTCAGCAAAGGAGTAGTTGACAGAACTTTGGGTGGTAGTGAGGAGTCCAGGCTGATTTCCTAGGTTGTGAGCCTGAGGTATTGAGAAGGTGGCATTGCTTTCTACAGTATAGGGAAGGTGAGGGGGGTAGATTTAAGGAGAAATATTAGTTCTGTTTAGGACATATTTAGCTTAAAATGTTTCTTGGACATCCAGTTTAAGATGTCTGAAAGGCAGTTGGAGATGTGAAGTTGGAGGTCAACAGAGAGATAGGGGCAAGAAAGGTAGATTTGAGAATCATCAGCATAGAGATAACTGTATCCACTACAAATTTATGCTATATAATCTCAACTAGGCCCTCCCTGCTGCTAGGCAATCCTACTATGCCTTCCTTATCAACTCACTATCCCACTCTCTACAGTGGCTCTTCCACTGTGTTGAAAGTCAGGAACCTTAATGCATTATTGATAGAGCTCTGAAGTGGTCCTACCATTCTTTCTTGTAGCTCCATGGGACATTTACTTGGCCCCTTCTTGGCAGGCAGTTTCCACCTGTTTGCAGGCAATGCAGGGAATGGCAAGGGTGGTGACCAGGAGATCTGCAGGTAGTGATCCTCATACAGTGTACTAAAGCTGGCTAGATGAACTCTGCCACAAATTTCTTACTAACATGTCAATGAAAATCTTTTTGACCCCAAGTTTCATCTTTTCAGACTCTTCAAAGTTCTCCTTCTGTCCAATGTTGGCCAGGTAGGCAATAATATAGATTTGGTCCTTCAGCTATGCCAGGATATAGGATGTGTCCAGGCCTCTGCAAGAACCATAGTACCTTTGCCTGACATTTTATCTATACTTGATAAAGCTGGAGGCATTGAATTGGCTGCAGAGGTGAGGAGGCTGGATCATGAGTTCCTTGTGATCATTTCCAGTGCTATGAGAGCAATAGATTCACTGTGGGTGTCCCTCAGGGCTCTGCTCTGAGCCCTCTACACCCCCCACACTACTTCACTCAGTGATCTCGTCAGCCCCCAAGACATTATCATGTCTTCTGCAGATGGATTTCAGATCTAATTATCTAGCCCTGACTTTTTGTTTCTCTTGACCTCCTATCTCATATATCCAGCTGGACATCTCAAACTGGATATCTTATGACATCTTAAATTTACATTTCTACCCAAACCCTCCCTTCTACCCAACTTTGCTATTATTATTAAGGGCAATCCCATCCTCCCAGTCACCCAGGCTCACAACCTAGGTATCATCATCCTTGACTTCTCATCCTTTCTCACCGCCCCCCCCCAGTCCAATGTATTGCAAATTCTTGTTGATTCTACCCTCTTAACATCTCTTGTATATACCTTTGCTCTTGCACTCATTATTTCATGCCTGGACTAATACAAAAGCCCTTTGGTTAGTCTCTGACTCAAGCCACCAATGCAATTTTCCTAAACCTCAGTGGCTCCCTATCACCTCCAAGATCAAATACAAAATGCTGTTTGGCATTCAGAGTTCTTCATAACCTAGCCCCCTTTTACCTTCCCAGTCTTCTTATGCCTTACTTCTCAACACATTACTTTTCCTTACTTTCTGTATTTTCATTAGCTGTCCTCCAGGCTTGGAATGCTCTCCTCCTCACCTCTACTTCCTGATACTCCTGGCTTCCTTCAAATCTTAGATAAAATCCTAACTTCTGCAAAGAAACCTTTTATTGGTTCTCCCTTATGCTAATACCTTACCTATATTACTACAAGATGTTAATCATTTCAATAGTTTTTTAGCCATGTCCAACTCTCCATGACCCCATTTGGGGCTTTCTTGGCAAAGATATTGGAGTGGTTTGTCATTTCCTTCTCCAGCTCATTTTACAGATGAGGAACTGAGGCAAACAGGGTGAAGTGACTTGCCCAGGGTTGCACAGCTAATGAGTGTTTGAGATTAGATTTGAACTCAGGGAGATGTCTTCCTGATTCTAAGCTGAGCATTCTATCCACTGTGCCAACTAGCTGCCTATCACCACTGGATGAAGGCAATTAATGATTAGCTCACTCAGGATTAGCTACATTCCTGGTGGCCTTTAAAATGCAAGGTGGCCTTACTCTGAGAGACTCAGCTTGATTCATCAGTCCTGAAGAGAAGGACTAAGCTCTGAGGACTTACTCTTCAGCTTTTCACTCGTACTCCTTCTGAAGAGCAGCAAAGAGGATAGGATGTTGTCTTCCCCTCTCCCATCCATCAGTGATAGTGTCTTTAAGGAGAAAACATATGATTGTAGCCATGTGCTTGCATGAAGCCCAAGAGTTGAATTCATGGACATTGCTTCCTGAGCCCCAATGTCCTCTGTAGAGGAAGGGGGATTCTGAATTTTGTGGATGGCATGGTCCTAGTCTTCTGTACAAGGAAGAAAATTTACAGGGCAGCACTGACTTTGAAAGTTATTTTGTCATTAACTCTAAATCCGGGAGTTCTTAAGTTTGAGAGATCCAGTATCTGGATCTTCTAGATCAATGTTCTTCAGTGATGGCTCTGCACCTCCAAGGGGCCATAGACTGACTCACGGGCAAGGGGGCCCCATGAGAAACCAATAAAATGGGAGGATGATGGATCACATCCTACCCTCCATATGATAACCTGTTGTTAGGTGTGCTTCCAACACATCTTCACCACTCCATTTACTTATTATCACCTAACATTCCCTCATGCTATCCTTTCCCATTCCTGTGCAAGCTCTCAACCCTTCCCATTATATGTTAGACATCAGTTCCTTAGGGCAATTATAACCTAAATTGCACCTATGAGTACAAGCATTCATAATAGCTGTGTGGGCACCATTTTAAAATCCCATCCCTACTTCAGTAAACTTATACTCTGAGCCCAGATCACCTCATGTCTGTGATTTTATGTCTCCTGGCTTTCTCTGCAATCTAGGCCAGTGACTTTTGAATAAGAGCACCAGTCCTTCTTCCTTTCCTTTTTGGTAGTACTGAATGAGTTGCACAGAATAAACAGGCATGTATGTGCATTGTTCCATGTTTTAGATAATTATCTTTTCCTTCCAACCAACCCCTTTTCTAAACTTCTCTATTTTTGTTGAGGATGTCACCGTAATTTCAGTTATAGTTAATAACCTTTCTTTACATTATGGCTACATGGGGACATTTAGTAATTTTAACCACAAATAAAATTTGCAAGGACCTAGGGGAAAAAATCTTTCAAATATAAAAGATAATTTAAACAATACAAGATTATTTCACATTCAAGAGAAATCATAGGAAAGAATGGAAATTATTCATTCAAATACATTCCAATAAGCAAAGCTCGAGCTTAACCTATCCTACATATCCTATAAAGTTAGCCATAATTATTAATGCAAAAATCTGGACATTCAATGAAGAAGTCTTTGAGACATTTATGAGGAAAAAAAGAACACAAGTGAGCATGTTATTCAATTTGGAAACATGCCAAATAATGGATATGTAATTTTTCCCCCTGGCTTCCTGTAGGATTATCTCATTTTTGTTATAATCTTGAAGCTTACAAATGATATGTCTGGGTGACTTTAATTTTAGTTTTCCTTCTTGCTAATGTTTGGCAAATTCAACTTACAAAATGTCCATTTTCAGTTTTTCTGGAAAATTTTGTTTTATGATTCCTGAATATAATGGTCAGATACTTTTCTTCTTCACAGGTAGCAGAAAGACTAACAATTCTTAGCTTTCCCCTATTTTATCCATTCTTCAGACTCTTCACTTTCATTTGAATTTCTTACAAATCTTTTTTTTTCTGTTTTCAATCATGAAAAATCTATCATGAAAGACAGTGTCACATAGGGGATAAAGAGCAGGCTTTAAAGCCAGGAAGATCTGGGTTCAAGTTGTGCCTCTGACATATACTAGATATGTGATCCTAGGGAAATAAATTGAACTCTTAGTGCTCTAATCCAGCACTTCTTAAACTCTGAGTTGCAACCCCATATGGGGTCTAGTAACTAAATATGGGGGTGGTGAAAAATTTGGCAACAGCAAAATGTTTCTGAACATGTAACAACCAAAAATTAATTCAAAATCAAATACATAATGAACCCTAGGTGTTTCTGGCAGTGCTTGCCTGTGTTGCATCATGAGACTTCATTGCAGTTTTGGTTCTGAACACACAAGATGTACACTTTGCACTGTGCATGCCGTCAGGTCAGGCAATGCCAATGAACACTGCCAAAAACAACTTGGCTCAGATTTGAGACAATTTTATGTTATAAATTGCAGTGCTTTTAGTGTACATACAAGGTTTTCTGCTCTTACAGAAACAGAATAGTTTAATTATGGAAAATAAAGTATTAATATCTTCCTACCATCATTCCTCAGCATGTAAGTATCAAAGTAGTATATCTTTGGATTGGATTGTGTTAGAATGTTTGATTTTAAAAATTGCTGTTATCTCCTTCTTTTATAGGAACATATGTGTTTAATTGCAGCAAGTAAAGACAAAAGCCCTTTAATAATATTTCTCCACCATCACCACTATGTGTTTATGTAAGTATGAACATCAATTTTTTAAATTAAGCACAAACAAATGTAATTTCATAAACCAAAGCTAGTATTTATTTGTGAAATTATTAGCAAAAATTATTTTTATTTTAGGACAAAAATATTTTTCAGTTATGGATGTGACTAAATTTAGACAGAAGAGGTAAAAATATTGATGATGGTGTGGCAGAGTCTTTGCTAGCAGGTTGTAATACACCTAAATTGACAAGAAAAAGAAAATATGTTGAATTATTTTTGCAATATTGATTTACCTTTAATAATGATGATGGTGTGGAAAAACCTCTTCACTTAATTTGTAATGAATTTTTGGCTGTGGTGAGCAAGACTCAAACCAAAACAACATTAAGAAGAAACCAGAGGAATATTTTGAACAACTTTTAAAATCTTCAAATAAAGAAAAACAATGTTTTGAAAAATTTGTTACTGTCAACAAAAAGTATTTACTTGCTTCTTGTGAAATTTCTTATTTAATTGCAAAAATTAAAAAGCCCTGCATGATAGAAGATCTGGTGTTACCTGTTGCTATTATAATGTCAGAAATAGTTCATGGGGAAAAGTATAGGGATGAAATTTATAAAATTCCTTTATTGAATGATACTGTTTCCAAAAGAATTTCTGAAATTAGTAATGACCAATTCCAACAGCTTATTACCAGGCTTAAGGGTAGCCCAAATTTGCAATTGAGTTTGATAAAACAACTCATATTTCTAACGTGGCACAGTTGTTACTTTATGTAAGATATGTTTATGAAGAAAGCACACATGAAGAATTATTGTTTTGTTACCCTTTAGAAGGGCATACAAGAGGGAAAGATATATATCTTAAAGTTGATGAATTTTTTGTAGCAACAATCTGGCTAGCAGCTGTCGTAGGTGTAAGACCCAACAAGACCAGCAACAAGAGCTGTCAGCACAGATTCTTTGATCTGCTTTACTAAGGAAAGTAACTTTAAGGGGTTAACAATCTCAGCTTAATTAAACATACATATATCAATCACTTAGTTTAGGAGGAAAAGATCAGTCCCCTGAACTTCAAGGCAAATACAAACAGAAATTACAAACATCAACAGACAGACCTTGTCTGATCAAATCACAATACATAGTTACCAGAGAAGAACTAATGGGTCTGGGTTAGCAAAGTTGGTGGGGGGCAGTTACGGCTTGCCTAGAGTCTCAACACTCCTTCCATGACTGTGCCCCAAAAGTCAAACACCAAGCTCCCCTCAATTATATCCTGTTCAGAGCCCTGAGGGCTCTGACCTCACCCAGGATGGGTGTGTGAAAGTTCCCCATCCCCAGTATCACATCATATACAAGTCAATGACTCCTGATTGTCTTAATGCTGAGAAATATTCCAAGACAAAGACAGCAAAAGGTTTCCCACTAATTCAAACAAAGGGGAGGCTTGATAGTCTTAGCATCTCAAAAGGGAAGAACTGGGAAAAGTCTGATTGCCATAACAATTTTTCACAAATGAAGGTTTACAGTGGAAAAAAATTGCACTGGAGTCTGTATAGATGGTGCGAGAGCAATGATGGGTGAGAATGTTGGATTTGTAGCAAAAATTAAAGCTGGAGGCACTTTTACTCACTGCATGATCCATTGGGAGGCACACATAGCCAAAAAAAATCATCAGAGTTAGATGTTGTGCTTTTTGATATTATCAAAGTCATTAATTTCATTAAAAGTCATGCCCCTAACAGTCATTTATTTTCAAAGACATGGACTCCAATTACAAAAGCTTATTACTACATGCAGAGATAAGGTGGCTCTCAAGAAGGCAAAGTTTAAACAGATTATTGAAATTGAAAAATGAAGTTGTTATATTTTTGACTGAGCAGAAATCCGATTTTGTTAATTTTTTCATAATGACTTATGGTTTTCAAAACTGTGTTACTTGTCAGATATTTTTGAAAAACTCAATGATTTAAACATGTTGCTTCAAGGAGAAAATTATAACATATTTATGTTAAAAGATAAAATTGAAAGTTTTACTAAAAAAGTTATCATATGGAAGAATAGGGTGGAAAAGGGGTCTTTAGAAATGTTTACAGCTACAGATGATTTTATAATTGAAAATAACCTTCCCAAAGATTTAACTGTAAGAAGTATAATTGGTCATCTGAAGTGCCTGGAGACACAGTCTCAGAAATACTTCCCTTCAAATTTTGATTCTAAAAAACTAAGTTGGGTTCAAAAACCATACTCAATTGAAATAAAAAAAAGTCAGTCATCTGCCATTAAGAGTTCAAGAAGAATTTGCTGAATTATCAAGTGACACAGGTTTAAAACTTGGGTTTCCTAAAAAATCATTAAATGAATTTTGGCTTGAGATTAGGACAGAATTTCCAACAATTTCTGAAATGGCCCTAAACATACTTCTGCCATTTTGTACTACATATTTATGTAAAACAGCATTCTGGAGATTGACGATTATAAAATCAAAATATTGATCAACTGTGAAAAATGTTGAGGATGCTCTACATCCCACAGTATCAAATATTCCACCAAGATTTAATTCTTTATGTAAAAATAAATAAGCAATCCATCTCATTAGTATGTAAATTTGCTTTCATTTTTAATAAATGGTAAAATTATATGTATACCAAAGAATTGTTTTAAAATAAATTTCTTTATGATTTCTTATCAGTAAATGTTTAATTTGTATACCTGTTTTATATACCTATATACCTGGGGTCACATAAAAATTTCTTGGGCGAAAAGGGATCATGAGTGGAGAAAGTTTAAGAAGCCCTGCTCTAAGCCAGTGGTATCAAAATCTAATAGAAATGTGGGACACTAAACCACATGGGAGGCAGCTAGGTGATGCCACAGTGAATAGAGTGCCAGGCCTGGAGTCAGGAAGACTTATATTCTTGAGTTCAAATTTGGCTCAGACCCTTGCTAGCTGTGTGACCCTGGGCAAGTCACTTCACCCTGTTTACCTCAATTCCTAATTACCTCAATACCTAAAACGAGCTGGAGAAGGAAATAGCAAACCACTCCGGTATCTTTGCCAAGAAAACCCCAAATGGGGTCACGAAGAATCAGACATGATTAAAAAAATGATGCCTATTAAACTACATGTTAACTATCTACGTATTTTTATTTATTTTGTTAAATATGTCACAATTACATTTTAATCTGGTTCAAGCTACACTTGGGAGTGGGCCATATGGTTGACACCTCTGCTCTAGGCAACTCTCCAAAACTATAATTTGCAGAGAAGGGACAAATCTGTGTTGGTAGAGCGAGTTTCCTAGACCAATGAAATCACAGTTCCAGTCTCTAGCCCTATCATCTATCATTTTGTGCTTTAGTAAAATAATCCATAAGATTGTAGACTTAGAGCTGGAGAAGAGCTTGGTGCTACCCAGTCCAAGCCTTTAATTTTTACAGATGAGGGAAACTGAAGCCTAGAGAGATTTAAATGAGTTGCCCATTTTCATGCAGTTAGTAAGTGGCAGTGGTGAGATTTGAACCTATGTACTTTGACTTCAAATCACTTGCTTTTTCTGGCATACCACACCCCTTTCTGCTTTTGTTCATTTTATTAATATGCCAATATTCTTCACATATGTTCCTAAATCTCTGAGTGTTGTCATCATCTTGTCCTGTGATAATAGCAACATAAGTTTATATTTGGGAGGGACCATAAAGATGATAGAGTCCACCATTCTTCTAGCCAGCCAATTTAACTTTGGTATAATCCTTGACTTCTCACTCTATTTCACCCTCTATGTCCAACCAGCGGCCAAATCTCACCATTTCTACGTCTACAACATCACTCACATTTGTTACCTTCTTTCCATTCACATAGGCCTATATCACCAATGCGATACCCGCAGCATCTGTTATGAATATGCTGGCATATTTCCAGGTTTGAATTGCAAAATATAACACACTCTCTTGCTCAAAAACGAAACCAAGACACCATTCAAACACCAGAAAGCCAAATCCATCATAGTAGTAAAACAGTTAATACACAATACCAATGCAGAGAGCACCACCACCTCCAAGCCTTCCTTCCATCAGGCCTCCCCACAAGCAAGCTCCCTTAGGCAAAGTCACTCCCTCTCTCACTCATGCTAGCTGCTCTGCCTGTTCCTGCCTCTCTCTCTCTCTCTCCCAGCTCTGTTTCACTCTCACTTCCTGCTCCACCCTTTGAGCTCCTACCACCACGGGCTCCATGTGACTAGAGTTTCCAGGTGACCCAGGCTCAAAGCAGGTCACGTAGGCCTATTAGTGGATGGGAAATATCCCATTCCCATTAACATAACAAGGCCCCACCTTAGTTCAGGTCCTAATCATCTCTCTCTTGGATTATTGTACTAGCCTCCTAATTCATCTACTTGCCTCAAGTCTTTCTCCACCCTAATCATTCCTCCATAGAACCACAAAATGATTTCCCTGAAATACAGATTTTCCTTATTCAATAAACTCCTATTAGGCCTAGGATCAAATCAAAATTCAGTTTCACCCCAAACTACCTTTCTAGCCTTATTGTCGTGCTTGACACTGTGATCCAGCCAAAGTGGACTTACTATTTCTCATACATAGCTGTCATCTCCCATCTCCATGACTTGCACCAACTGTTGCCCAAGCCTGAAACACTCTCTCCTCACCCCTGCCTCTTTAGATCCCTAGTTTTCTACAAAGCTCAGCTCAAGTGCCATCTTCTTCTACATGAAGCTTTCCCTGATCCACACCAGCCCCAGCTGTTAGTCTTTTCCCTCTAAAATTATCTTGTATTGATTTTGTCTCTCCTTATACATGTACATAGTATAATAATATAAGCTCCTTGAGGTCATGGATTACTTAGTTTTTGCCTTTGTATCCCCAGGACCTAGGATAGCACCTGGCACATTGTAGGTGCTTCATGCATGCTTATGGATTGATTGTTCCAAGATCCTTACTATGTGCATTATCTCTAGGTATACCTAGGTCCTCTTTATGTCCCCCTTGCCCCAAACTATTTCTTCCTTTAATTCTTTCAGTGTTGATAATCCAGAATCACAGAAACTGAGAGCTGGAAGGGCCTTGTAATGTTAATGGGATATGAAGATCTTCCCTGCCCATTAATAGGCCTGTATCAGTAATTAAGGTGGGACTTTCTTTTACTGTTTTCTCTTTTAGCACTTATTTCAATCAAGTGCCTTTGAGTCTGGCCTTTGTTTCTTTGATTAGATCAGGAGTCTTTGATGACTTGCTTGCCTCAAGGGAAAGCCTTGTTTACATGGGTTTGAGTCACATGTTTGTGACCCTTTTAGGTCATGTGGGTCTGAGTCGCATGTTGTGCGACCCTGAACAGAATATATAAAACTCAGAGGTTGGCATTTTTCCTTGGGGCTCTCACTCATTGGAAGAGTGTCGTGTGACTCTGGGCAAGGCATTGTAACTCCCCCCCCCCCCCCGCCACTGACTTTGCTAACCCAGATGTTGGTTTGTATTTGGTCTGTTTATAATGTATGTTTTTAATTTGTTTGTATTTGCTCTGAAGTTCAAGTTGCTGGCTTTTCCTCCTGAACTGAGTGAATGATATTTGTATGTGTGATTAAAGTGAGATTGTTAACCCCTTAAAGTTACTTTCCTTAGTAAAGCAGATCAAAGAACCTGTGCTGGCAGCTCTTGTTGCTGGTCTTGTTGGGTTTTATACCCCAGGAGTAGCTGCTAGCCAAATTGTGGTTACAAGGCCTCACGTGGAGCCCATTAAGGGAAGCTTACTTAGGGGAGGCTTGCTTGAAGGAAAGCTTTCACACCTTTTGGTACTAACTTGATTAGGCACTGAGTCACAAGGGCTGTGATGCCTTCTGGCTCTGAGAAGTGTATATATACTCTGAGTTGGTATATCACTTTGAGAGCTCGCTTATGAGAAGGACCTGGTTCCTGGTCGAGACTCTGAGTAGCCGTATGTTCAGACCCCCAACTGTTCAGAGGTAAAGGCTCTCTAGATCCAGTGGTGAATGTAAAGTGTAGAGCAATATTGCTTTCATTCAGGCAGTTAACAGCCCTGTCTGTTGGTCTTTATGCCAGTTTCTCTGCTTGTATTTTCTCTGATGTTCAGGGTGCTGACCCTTCCCCTGAACTACTGAATGTAATTAAAAATAGGATTGTTAACCACTTTTTGAGCAGTCTTTCCTAGAAAAGCAGATCAAAGAACTTGTGCTAGCAGGCCATCCTGGGTATGCCAAGGTGCTTGCTGCTACAGGCCTCTAGAAGCCATCTAGCCCAACTCATACACAAAAGGAATCCCTAATATAGCCATGTTATTTGTGCCTTAAGAACATTCTAACAACAGTGCTCTTCACTACTTATTTCTTCTGGTCCTTTTTCTTCTTCTACTTATTTTAATCTAGAATATAGATCAATTGTACTAGAGAGGCCTTGATTTTACTTTTTTTTTAGTGATTTTTAAATTTTCTTTTGAGGATTTCTGGTAATGTTGCTTCTTTGGGATGTTTCTGTTACTGTTTTTGAGGGGGCCACTGAGGAGGCAGATTTCCTTGTGACCTTCACTCTATCATCTTCCCAGAACTCTCTGCTCTGTAATCTTTCCATTATTCCACTGCAGCCAAGTAGATGAAGAATGCCTACTGCTTGGGTAATGCAATTCATTTGGATGGGCAGTGTTATGTCTTAGACCCTGCAGATAGACAGGGAGAGGAGGAGTAGGGGGAGGAGAAGGATGAAAGGTGGGGGGACAAAGGTGAGAGCTTCTTGAATTTAAACTGAGACATTGTGCAGCCCTTTCAGCAATGCCAAGTGTTTCCCTGCCCTGAGGCCTCTAATATTCTCGCAGTGATGCCAGTTTTCCTTCTGGCTAGGAAATACCATTATCTAAGAATTACAATCATGGGTAACCCAAAGGGTGACAGAGACATGGATGGTGCATATCATCCAGTCTTTTCACTTGTACATGAGAAGTAGTGTCAGAGACTTCAATAAAGACCTGTACAAAACTTAAAGGTGGAAAGATCATATAGTCAGAACAGCTGCTAAAAGATGCCAATCAACCAGTCCAAGTACCACTCTGGTGCCCACTAAATATTTAAGACTAACAGAAAGGCCCCACTAGGCAGATCTATTGAGGATTCAGGGAAGGATATGGATAAGAGTTGCACTGGATGAGAAAATATGGACACTCTGTACCGGTGAAGGAAATGGTCCCATAGACATATTGGAGTAGGGGAGTATGCTCTCTCCCCTTCCCACTCCATCAGCCCCAGGTTGCCTGGGAATCCCCCTGCACCCAAGCTGCTCGTCTGCTCACAGGCTTTGGATGAGATGGGTTAATAACTCTGTCATTTCTGATGAAGTAAAGAACAGCAGACCTGACCGTGGTCTTCTAGAATCCTCCAGGCCTTACCATCCACCTGCTTTCTATGCCCTGCAGTCTCCCAAGCACTCTCGTCTTAACTATCTGTATAGAGGAAAGACATCTGGCTCTTGCCATGTGCCTCAGGATTTACAAACCTTTCCAGTGGCCCCATAGTTAGACTGTCTTCCATGCAATGTCCAGGCACAATTAGGCTCCTTGAGAGCCCAGAATGGTCTTGATTTTTTCTAATTGTATCCCCAGCACTTAGCAGAGTGCTTAGTATATAGTGCTTACCAAATGCTCTTTCTTTCATTCATTTATTCTTTCATCCATTTGCATAGTTCCTCATCACCTTTTATCTGGATTATTGGAAAAATCTTCCAATGAATACCTCTGACCAAGTTAGTCTATGGCTCAAAAGTCTTCCGTAGCTACCCATTGCCTATCCCATTCACAAACTGGACTACCCAGCACTTTGTGAACCTATTTCGCTCCCATAACTCTACTCACACTACTTTCCATGCCTGAAATGCCCTCTCTTATTTTCACCTGTTGAAAGCACTCCTGCCTTTTGAGGCCTAACTCAGATGCTACCTCTCTCACCAAGGCTATCTTGGTTCCTGCAGTCAGAAGAAGTTCCTCCCTTCTCAGGTCCTATTGGGCACCCCACTCTTCCATCTTTTTCAACACTAATGCTCTTTTTTGCATTCCAGTTGTGTCTCTTTTTAGACAATTACTACTAGGGGCACTATTTCTCATTCACTTTTGTATCTCTCCCACCTAGTCTTTGAACCCATAGCTTTGTACACAGTAGATACTCAATAAATGCTTGTTTAATTGAATTTATATTTTTAATTTTGAAAGTCCAACAATCAATAGGCTATTTCCATTTAGGTATTTCGCCAGTGAGAAGCAATGTGGCATAATAGATAGAGAGCCAGTGGGGAAGTCAGGAGGACCTGGGTTCAAGTCCAGCCTCAGACCTACACTGTCTGTGTGATCTTGGGCAAATCACTTAACCTCTCAATGCCCCAGGCAATCCAAAGACTCTAATCGCAGAATAGTTGCTGAGCTACATTGGTAGAGTTTCTTCCCTGAGAATTCTCCTTGTCAATAAAATCACAGGCCCAGATAGCAAACAGCCAACCAACTAACCCAAACTCCCAACCTTTTGCCTCTAGTTAGAGTACCTAACTCCATGACATGCTCTGCTCAAGAAGTGGCTTCCTCTCAGTTGCCTTGAGGGTGAAATGCCAACTCCTTTATTGCTTGACCAGGCACTTAAGTTCTTCCCAGTCTGGCCCTAGGCTATTTTCCCAGACCAACCAATCACCCATGACTCCTCCTTCTCATGCACCCTAACTCTAACCCTATGTGCTGTTTCTATGTGCTATTTCCACTATGTGACTTTCCATTTCCTGACTCAGAGCCTGGAATGCTCTTCTCCTCCACTTCAGAGACTCCTTCTGTCCATGTACAACTCAGGTGCCACATCCTAGAGGGACCCTTTTCTTGATTCCCCCATTGTTAGTACCCTCTTTCAGCCAAGTTATTTTGGATTTATTCTCTCTCCATGTCCCTGTTCTTTCACAAGGCAAGGGCTGTTTCATTTGAGGCTTTGTGCTGAAAGTGAACAATGCCAGGCACAGAGTGGGAGCTTGATTGTGAGGGGTGGGGGTCTTGGTTATGGATGATATTGCAGTTCGAGTAACCAGACTTCTGCCATTCACTGAGAGAGATTAGCACACTTTAACACTTGTCTTTTTTTTTAAGGAAATGAACTTTTTATTAATACAGTATAGCATAACAGTCAATAGTACTAAAACCCATCTTTAAAATGAGTTACCTATATGAAATACAATTTAAAGAAATAAATGCCTAGGCACATTTTTGTACCTTTATCATGAATGTTTAACTATTATTAATCACTACTTAATCTAACACTGGTCTTAGCCTCAGGCTTGATTTGAATGAAGCACACTTCCTAGGTCACCCTGGATCTTTAGCTTGGAGTCAGATCCTCTTGTAATCCAAATTTAGGTTTCCAGTCGAATTTGAGAATAAAATCCCTTTCTATGGCCATTCTCCACCTCAGCCATAGGTGGTATATTTAGAACTATGGAGTGATGGATCTGGAAGGGCCTTTAGCTATCACCTAGTATAAGCCCCTTATTTTACATATGTAACCTTTATATACTCTAGGGTCCTTATCCCAACTCCCACTTGAATTAATGAGTCAGGACCCCCTGACAAGGCTGCTGACCACATCTCCCCTTCAGGGTTCTAGGGGTAAACCTAGGGGTCTTTCTAATGCTACTGGTTCAAGTCCCCATTCAGGTGTGTTTTTTCCAGTAGCAACTGCCAGTTACAGTCAATTGTCATTGGTTGACCTAGTGATTAGCACTCCAATATAATTTAACATTAATTAGCCTTTACAACAGGGATATTTACTGAAAAGATATAGAAAAAAAAAACAAAAGTATAAACACATCCCCTTAGCCAGGGGCACACTCTCCCCTATAGCACCATAGTCCCTGGAGTGAGTGGGCTCAAGTTTAAAACAGTTGCTACAAAGCATTCTCCCCACCAAATTCACTTTCAAATGTGGCAGAGTGAATGGAGGAAGTCTCCCTCTTGCTTGAAGAACCCAGCCCCTCAGGGTCAATTCCCAGTCTGCTGGGCTAGGTCAACTAGGTAACTCAGGGCTGCAGTCTTCACTGGGCTCAACGACCTGCCAGCTCTGTCGTGGACTCTTGTGCTTAGATCCCTGGCACTCTCTCAGACTTTTGAAACTCTCAAGATTGCAACATAGTAAGTTTGGTTTCCAATTCTCCTTCCCCCAAGCCAGTAACGAGAAGACACCACAGAGATGAAGCAGCAGCAGGGCCAAGTGGTTCTGAAGCAATGTAGATCTAGGTGGGAGAGTAGGTCCCTGGTGCTCTCTTCACCTGGAGGCTTACACTCCACAGAAACCAGGCCCAGTTCTGGCTCAGCAGCCAATCCAAAGGGATTTCCTTCCCCTCAGGTCAGGCTGGCAGGAAACAGTTTCAGAATGTCTGAAATCGAAAGCCAAGCCCCTCGATTCCCAGTCACCAAAGGCTTGAGCTAGTCCCCCATTCCATTTACAATATTCATTTGAAAAATTAATAGTTCATATTTCTATGCTGCTTTAATGTGTGCAAAGTACTTTCCTTACAATAACCCTGACAAGGAAATAATGTA
This sequence comes from Trichosurus vulpecula, assembly GCF_011100635.1. Lineage (NCBI taxonomy): Eukaryota > Metazoa > Chordata > Mammalia > Diprotodontia > Phalangeridae > Trichosurus > Trichosurus vulpecula. The sequence goes on from NW_023494378.1 coordinate 1,315,379, forward strand.
TTATTATCTCTATTATACATCTGAGGAAACTAAGGTTCCAAGATGTCAAATGCCATGTCCCTGGTCACACAGCTGGCAAGTGCCAGAGCCAGGGCTAGAACCCAAGTCTTTTGATTCCCAGTCAAGGGCTCTTTCATGAACGACGACTTTGTCCTGTTGTTTCCATGATTCTAGAAGTGTTCCTCCCCTCAAAAGCACATTAACAAATTGTCCTAAACCTCTCCTCCCTGCCCCGGGAAATCAAGCCAGTGTCTAATCCCACCCACACTGCTCTTATCTCCTTCAAATAAGATCATATTTGTAGAAAGAACTTCCCATAGTGCCTGCCACACAGTCGGCACCATCTAAATGCTTCCTTCCTTCCCTTTCCCCTCTTCCCAACCCCACCAGTCCTGTTACTGAGCTGTTATGTGTCCCTGGGCAGGTCACTTACCTTTTCTAGTTTTCCATTTGTAAAATAAAATACAACTCTGCTCCACAGAGTTGCTATGAGATAAAATGAGTCTTATCCCAGTCAGGAAGGTAGGGCAGCTGGTTTAGTGGAGCGGGAAGGAAGCAGCTCTTGCTGTCCATGGTACCATCCTCTCTCCCACTTGGAAAATGCCTGTAGCCAGCATATAAAAGGAGAGCTCACACAAATGTCTGGACTGGGGTTGTGAAATCGCCTTCAGTTCAGGCTGGATTGGCAAGTGGGAGAGCAGGAGAGCCAGGGGAACCTCTGCATGGCAGACCCTGGGGAGAAGAGTTACCTGAATGCCTGCTGTGTTACATTGTGTCCCTGGTGAGGGGCTTCTGAGGTAGGTAGGCTGTGCTGCCAAATGGCAGGAAGCTGATGGCCCCCTGTATACCACAGAGCTTGAAAGCACCAATGGCTCTGCCCAGTATCCTAGGGTAGTGATAGTTCTGTCCTTCAAACATTATCATTGCCAATCTGTGCCCTCTCAGGCATATCCGTGGCCGAGGTCAGTGGAGCTACATGGTGAACTAGTCTAAGGGCTTTGGGAAAGACACTATACCAAGAACTAGAAGTGTTGTCATGGCTGATCCCCACTTTAAGAAACAAATTTGACACAGAAAACTCTAAGCAAGACAGAACCAGTCAGTGGGAGGACATGTTACTGAGGGAAGTTCTCATATGGGACATCTGAAACTAGGACACTAGTTAAAAAGACATGGAGTAAGAAGCAGCAGTAAATGGAGGAAAGAGGTCAGAAAGAATGGGTTCAAATCCTGCTTCTGCTGTAGTGACTGTGTGACCCTAGACAAGTCCCTTAACCTCTCACTGTTGCCCCAGACAACAGAGTTGCAGACCTTGCCTTGGTAAAGGGAGTTTCCTCACTGAGAGTTCCCTAGGTCTGGATGAAAAACTCAAATAAAAGCCATGGAGCTTTATCTCAGAGAGGCAGCATGGTATACTGGCAAGGGCTCGGGGCTTAAAATGAGGACACCTGGGTTTGAGTGCCCAAGGGCAAGTCACTTAACCTTTAGGACCCTGTTTGAGAGTCTGTACAATGAGAATAGTGCTAACAACATTACAACATTACCTACCTCGCAGGGAAGCTTGGTAAACCATAAATGAGTATAGGAAAGCATGCCCTCTGGGTTTGGGCTGTTCTTCCCCATTGACCCTGCCTCTCTTTCAGACAGACCCCTCTCTTCCCAGCACTTTGTGCACTGCCCTCTTGACCTCCTTGTTACGCATGCTGTAGATGATGGGGTTGAGCATGGGTGTGATGATGGTATAAAGCACAGAGAACACTCGGCTCCGTGTCCTTGAGTAGGAGGAACTGGGGAGGATGTAGCAGACCACAGAGGTGATGTAGAAGATGCAGACCATGGTGAGGTGGGCAGCACATGTGGAAAAAGCTTTGTGGCGGCCCTCAGCTGAGCAGATCCGAAGGATGGCAGCCACCACATTGATATATGAAACCACAACCAGAGCACAGGGGATGAGAGCCACCAGAAAGCTAAAGAAGAAAAGGCCCAATTCACTGGGCCATGTGCTGGAGCAGGCAAGCTTGAGGAGTGGTGGCAGGTCACAGAAGAAATGGGTGATCAGGTGGGGCCCGCAGAAGTCAAGCTTGGTTGCCAGGAGCGTGCGGGTGAGTGCGTCGGTCAGTGCAATGAGGCAAGAAATTGAGGCGAGTGTTGCCCAGATCTGGGAGCCCATGAGGACCAGATAGTGAAGTGGTCGGCATATGGCAGCATAGTGGTCATAGGCCATGGCTGTGAGTAGGAAGCACTCCCAGGGTGCTAGGAAGTGAAGAAAGAACATCTGGGTGAGACAGGCATGGTAGGATATGAGTCGTTCAGTGGCCAACAGATGTACCAGAATCTGAGGGACACTGTTGGAGACATAGGCAGCATCGAGAAGTGAGAGGTTGGCAAGAAAGAAATACATAGGTGTGTGGAGCCTTTGGTCCAGAACAATGAGGCTGGTGATGCCCAGGTTTCCAGCCAGGGCCACGATGTAGACCAGCAGAAAGAGGGTGAAGAGCACCAGCTTCAGATCCTTTTCATCTGTCAAACCCTCCTAAAGGAACTCAGAAACTGTAGTCCCATTTGCCCTGGGCAGGGAGCCTGGGGTCACCTCCCCCATGGACAACTGAGCCTGTGGGAAGATAGTTAGGAGCATGAAGATCTGGGCATTGGGCTCACAGCTGGAACATTCTCAGGACTGGAGGATTACGGAAAAGAAGGGGCGGAATTTGAGATTCTGGCAGGGGAGGGAGAAGGAGGGGGAGGTCAGTTAGGAGGCTCTCTCTGTTCTCAGGCCAAGTGACTGAGTGATGCCCTTTTCCTCCTCAACACATTCCCCAGGCACAGGAGACAGCCAGAATGACCCTCCCCCAGCTGAACTCCTCTCCTGATAACATTTCCTGTTTCTGCCTCCTCCCAAGCCTGGATCATGACTCTGCCTCCATTTGTCACCCTCTCATATCTCAGGCCCATGGTGGAGGGAGAATGGGAGTCAGGCAACATGGGAAGGTGGGAGAGTTGTAACAGTGATGGCATACTTGTGTCTAGTATATGGAATGGAAATCAGACACTGAAAGGGTAGAGGGAGGCTAGGGACCTCTACAAAGCTAAGTCAGCAACTCCAATGCTCTGGAGTGACCATGCACATGGTGCCAACCCTGGCATCAAGAGGAACGTGCAGAACAGGAAGGAGATATATCCACATTATTGCAGGCACCCAGGCACAATGGACTCCAGGCTCACCTTGGGCCAAATGCTTGCCCTTCTCTGCTTTTCAATCTTTGTCCTTTGTAATGGCAATGGAGGATTGGCTTAACTGATCACTAATGTCCTGGTCAGTCCTAACCATTTGCAAGCCTAAGAGTTTGGTCACTTGTATGAAAGGCCTGTCCTCATCTCGGCTAAATGCCTATCTCCACATGGAAAGTCGCTGGGTCAACTTTGCAAGTCCCTGGACCTGCAACCCCTCTGTCCCTGCTCAGGCCCAGATCACTACGATCTTGTCATTCCCTCTGGTGGTCATTGCTCCAGATTGTCCATGGCCAGCAGGAAGGATAGGAGGTTTAATGCCAAGTGGTCTCCATCCAGAGATTAGCTTCACTTATGTGTTTATACTCAATGGTACTCACTGTTGTCTCAAACCACTCAACCAAGATATCTAACTTTTGCTTGCTTTCACCTTAAGACCTCTTTACTCTACCTTGCTTTCCCTAATGTGGTTACAACAACTCCATTTGTCCTTAGTCACTAGTAACTGTGACTAGTAACTAGTAGCCTCCCACCCCAACATCCATCTTCACCTCTAACACAATGGTAGGCCTTAATATCTGATTTGCTTCAACCTGGAATACTGTCTCGCTCTCTTGGCATCAATGCTAGCCTCTACCAGACTGGCTGCCACTCAATTTCTGGTGTGACATGGGCAAGAAAAAAGTCTTGATATGGGTGGCAAGGATCACCCAAGCTGTGGACAAAAAGATCAAATGTCATGATGTCAGGCAGAGAATGGTGGATAAAAACGGCTAGACAAAGCCAAGATACTCCTCTTAGAAGAGAACCACTGGGGCTCAAAGTCTTGGCAGAACCAGGCCTACAAGTGTAGATGGCCAGACAAGACTGAAAAAGCTAGCAGAACAGTCTGCTGCTTCAGTGACTGATAGAACCCTAGGCTAGCTCACATCAGGAAGAGAAGTGGAGGGAACCTAAAAAAAGAAACCATCCTGTTCAGATGGAGGGGAGAGAGTCTAGATGAAGGGTTCTAGCTTTGAGCTTACCAAGATGAACTCTGTATTTCACTGTCAGGGCAGGTAGAATTCATGTCCTGATCCCTCCCTGATCCCTCCAGTAAAAGAGCTGGAAATTCTCATGCTTTCAAATTACTGACTGTAAAGGAGGGATATGGATGGGTCAGATCACAATGAAGGGCCCCTGGAAGGCCCCATTCTTGGTTGTTGGCAGCAAAGTCAGGGGGCCAGCATTTCATCGGATAGACACATAAGCACAAGGTCTTCTACTGTCAACAAGCAGGTTTCTCCCCACCCCCAACCAGGTCACCCCAGAACACAAGCCCCATAACCCACGAGTTTGTACCCATCTATAGCCACTCACCAATGGGGTCTCAGCAATCCCCTCTCACTCTTGCCACCCTGGCCCTCCAGGTAGGCAGCTTCCTCTGGCCACTTGTTGGGGAGAAATTTAAGAGGTACATGTGGGGAAATGTAGCCTCACAATCCCTCCCTGTTCTTCTTCCCTGAGAGTCACTGATTTCCCTTCAGGGAGGAAAAAAAGGATAATTGGGAGAGATCCTTTTGGGGGTAAGTGATGTAATAAACAGCAGAGGAAATAAGTAAACAAACATGAAGGGGAAGCAGGTATGGGCTTAGGAGGCTCTAGGGAGTCTTCACTATTTACAGACCCAGGCTCAGGGGGATGACGGATGGGCTCCATGTGGTGAGAAGAAAATTGGAAGACACATAGCAGGGGCAAGATGAGTGACCTAAAGGAAAGATTCCCCAGCAATAAGTAACCCAATTATACAATGGAAAAGACTACTGGCTTGAGCAGAAGCCTGTGATTCAAGCACCAGCCGTACCTCTTCATACCTGGGCAACTTTGGGCAAGTCACTCAGAAGTGACAATGGGGCAATGTCAAATATAACCCAAAACACACAATATCCATGTTGAAGTCAAGTGGTGGATGGGGTCCTGCTTGCACCCCAAAAGCTCAACAGGGCTTGAATTATTTCAGCGAAAAGGTAGAATCTAGGTAGAACTGGCTGATCCTTCATCCCTACTCTGGACTGGCCAAAGCTGAGGATATCAAGGAATATTGGTGGATTTCTCACTTTCCAAGTTGGTTCCCTGACCATCACAATGTTGTCTTCTGCTTATATCTCCTAGCACAAATCCTTGCACATGGTAGGGCCTCAGGGAAAGAGGTAACAAAGAGTGTATGGGGAGGGATTTGAGGGTGAGAAGAAGAGAACCTGTGGGACTAGAGTTGTCTTAGAGGAGATTGAGAAAAAAATAACTGAAGAGACAAAGTATGTCAGAGAAACAAAAAAAAATCTGAATTTAGAAAAAAAGCCAATATTAGAGATAAGAGGAGGAACATATAAATCAGAATCTCCTAACTTTAAATATGAATGGATTAAACAATCTAATACAATAAATGAGAGTGACATATTGGATAAGAAATTAAATGCCATTTTAAGTCTCCAGTCCTAGGACTTCTCTGTCAAATTACAGAATCAGAGTGACAGAGGTGGAAGTGATCTCCGTAGCCAAATAGTCCAACTCTGTCCTATGGCACCAGGAACCCTGGGGTTCCTGGAAAAGGAACAGTGGCCTAGTTGTGACATAATCCCTAGCAGGGCTATTCTTAGTGGCCAAAGTACTGTCCCCACTGACCTGGGTTCTGAAATTCCACCATCCCCCTATTTGTTCCATTGGACCTGAAAGACGTGGGTCTTCAAGAGTTCACTATGAAAATAAAAAAGCCCCAGGAGGGAGAAACCTGTTTCATCATTTCCTAATGGGAAATTGGTTGATAACTCTTTGAAAACAAGGCCTTATAGAAACAACAGAGTACACTATGTGTGTGTGTGTGTGTGTGTGTGTGTGTGTGTGTGTGTGTGTATGTTTTGGGGGTAGGGGAATAGGGAGAGGAAGTGAAGCCACCAGGACTGAGAGGTGGGCAGCACCAAACACAACTATTGATTTTTCAGTTTTATTGGGGATAGGGCCCTGCTTAGAAGGATCTAGGCTTTCTTTGTCATTCATTTCAGAGTAGGTAGATAAAAGCATAATCCATCTAATAACTTATCAGGAATACTCTCCCCTGCCCCGCCAAGTTTGGGACATGTTATTGGGCAAGGATCTGACTAAGCTCCTCAGGGACGTGTACACTTTTTCCTCAAGGGTTAGGTCCTGGCTGGTAGATTTTTCTCATGGATTAAGCAAATCCTATGCAATGGCACATTCTCAGGAGGGAGTATCAGATGGCTAACTTGTAATGTCAGTTATATGTATTATGGGGCTGAAAGAGACTTGGCCTGGGATTCAGGTGACTTTGGGCAACTCAATTCTTTCTTTGGGCTTCCTCAGTTTCCTCATCTGTAAAATTAGAGGTACAATAGATTTGGAACTGGAAAGGACCTTACAGGTCATTTAATACAACCTCTTAATTAACAGAGAACACTGAGGCCCAGAGAGAGGAGGTGACTTGTCACACAGGTGGCAAATGACAGAGCCAGGATTTGAATCCAGATTCTTTAATACCAAATCCAAGAACCTTTCTGTGTATAGTGTATGGTATCTAATATCTCTTCTAGTCCTGATATTCTGTGGTTCTGCATTGAAAACATGGATGAAATTCAAAAGAAAGTATGGTAGAGTGGGGAAAGTGCTATATTTAGGATTGGTACCTTCTCAGCTACTTTTTGTGTGTAGGGAGCAGGGCAAGGATGTATCTGGGCAGTTCTAAATCAAGTTGAGGAGTTCCTCAAACAAACTGATGAGATGGGGGGATAGAACCAAGATGGAGTAAAGGCAGGAACCCACCCAAACTCTCTCAAAATACCTTCCAAACAACTTTAAAATAACACCTCAAATTAAATTCTGGAGCAGCAGAACCAACAAAAGGTCAGAGTGAAACAATTTTCCAGACCCAGACAACATAGGTCAGCAAGAAAGGTTTGTCACACTGGAGTGGATGGTTAGGGTCAGATAACTAGTCAGTAGGAGATTAGATGGGACCCTTTGCTGGCACTGGGTACAGAACCCTGTTGCATTGCTCATATACAGATTTGGATCACACTTCCAGGGTAGAGAAGAGTGCTTGTAACCACAAGGTGGCAGGGGCCCTGGTCTCAAGTCCAAGTCAGAAAGGACTATTAATGCTTTCAGCCCCAATGGAGCAAGAGCCCAAGTCACATTTCCAGGGCCAAAAGGAGTGATAGCACTTATGGCCACGAGGGAGCAGAAACCCTTGTCACAGTTGCAAGGACAATGGCAGCACCAGCATTTGTGGCTACAGAGGAACAAGGTCCCTTCCTGGGTAAAGACCAGATCACAGGCCAGAGAAGCAGGGACCACACTTCTCAGATTATACGATCTTGGAAGCACTGAAAAGTTACAGACTCCTAGAGCTAACAGCACAAAAAAAAATTGAACCTTGGGACAGTGACCCTTCCATCCTGGGAGCAGAGCCCAACTTTAATATAAAGTTATAAGTCAAGAAACAAGCTGGAAAAATGAGCAAACAACAAAAACAGAACTTGATCATAAAAGGATACTATGGTGACAGGGAAGATGAAGACACAAACTCAGAATAAAGACAATGATGTCAAAACAGTTACAAGCAAAGCCTCAAAGAAAAATGTGAATTGGAATAAGCCCAGCAAAAATTCCTTAAAGAGCTCAAAAAGTGTTTTAAAAATCAAATGAGAGAGGTAGAGGAAAAATTGGGCAAGGAAATGAGAGTGATGCAAGAAAATTATGAAAAGAGAGTTAACAGCTTGGTAAAAGAAGCGCAAAAATACTGAAGAAAATAACAACTTAAAAAACAGAATTGGTCAAATGGTAAAGGAGGCACAAAAATCCACTGAAGAGAACTCCTTAAAAAGCAGAGTTGGCCAAATGGAAAAAGAGGTACAACAGCTCACTGAAGAAAATAATTCCTTAAAAATTAGAATTAGGCAAGTGGAAGCTAATGACTCCATGAAACATTAAGAAACAATCAAAATCAAAAGAATGAAAAAATAGAAGAAAATATGAAATATCTCATTGGAATAAAAACCTGACCTGGAAAAAAGATCAAGGAGATATCATTTAAGAATTATTGGACTACCTGAAAGCCATGAAAAAAAGAGCTTAGACAGATTATTTCAAGAAATTACCAAGGAAAACTGCCCTGATATCCTAGAACCAGAGGGTAAAATAGAAATGGAAAGAATCCACCAATCACCTCCTGAAAGAGATCCCAAAATGAAAACTCCCAGGAATATTATAGCCAAATTCCAGAGCTCCCAAATCAAGGAGAAAATATTGCAAGTGACAGAAAGAAACAATTAAAATATCAAGGAGGTACAGGCAGGATCACATACGATTTAGCAGCTTCCACATTAAAGGAGCAGAGAGTTTGGGATATGATATTCTTTGGAAGGTAAAGGAGCTAGGATTACAACCAAGAATCACTTACCCAGCTTTTACAGTGGAAGGGAAGGTGGGGGGGGGGTGGCTGGGAAACATCTGAACCTTACACTCATCTGAATTGGCTCAAAGAGGGAATAACATATACACTCAGTTGGGTATAGAAATCTATCTTACCCTAAAGGAAAGTAGGAGGGGAAGGAGATAAGACAAGGAGGGAGCTGACAGAAGGGAGGAAATAGTCAGAAGCAAAACAGATTTTTGAAGAGATACAGGGTAAAAAGAGAGAAAAAAAGATAAAGAGGGAAAAATAGGATGGAGAGAAATACATAGTTAGCAATCATAACTGTGAATGTGAATGGGATTAACTCACCCATAAAATGGAAAAGAATAGTGGAACAGATTAAAAACCAGAATCCAAAAATATGTTGTTTATAAGAAACAGACTTGAAACACACACAGAATAAAAATAAGGGGCTGGAGCAGAATCTATTATGCTTCAGCTGAGGTACAAAACAAAAAGTAGAGGTAGCAATCATGATCTCAGACAAAGCAAAAGCAAATATAGACTTAATTAAAAGAGATAAGCAGGGAAACTGCATTTTGCTGAAAGGTGCCATAGACAATGAAGTAATATCAATATTAAACAAATATTCACCAAAAAGCATAGCATCCAAACTCTTAAAGGAAATGTTAAATGAGTTATAGGAGGAAATAGACAGTAAAACTATACTAGCGGGAGATCTCTACTTTCCCCTCTCAGAACTAGATAAATCTAAGGATAAAATAAACAAGAAACAAGTTAGAAATTTTAGAAAAGTTAGATATGGTAGACCTCTAGAGAAAATTGTACATGGCTGTACATGGCACTTCCACAAAAACTGACCACGCATTGGGACATAAAAAACTTCACAACCAAATGTAGAAAAGCAGAAATATTAAATGCAATAAAAATTACATTCAATAAAGGGCCATGGAAACAGTTTTAAAATTAGTTGGAAACTAAATACTCTACACCCAAAGAATGAGTGGGTCAAAGAACAAATCATAGAAACAATAAATAATTTCATTAAAGAGAATTGACAACAATAAGACAACATATCAAAATTTATGGGATGCAAAAAAAACCTCACTTCTTAGGGGGAAATTTATATATCTAAATGTTTACATCAATAAAAAGCAAAGATTTCTATCTCTAAATGTATACATTAATAAAAGAGAGAAAGAACAGACCAATGAATTGAGCATGCAACTAAACTATAAAAAGAACAAATGAAAAATCCCTAATTAAACACCAAATTTGAAATCTTGAAAATCAAAAGAGAGATTAATAAAACTGAAAGTAAGAAAACCATTGAACTAATAAATAAAACTAGAAGCTGGTTTTATAAAAAAAAAAACTAATAAAGTAGATAAACCATTGGTTAATTTGGTCAAACTGATGAGATGATAGGCTACAAAAAGTCACTGTTAAGTCACTGATTAAATTGGAATTCCCCAGTCAAACCAATGAGATATTATAGAGCATTGGCCATGATTTGAAGGCAACTAATGGACAGAGAACAACTGTGCCCTGACTGAAGAACAGCCATGCCTCATCATGGCCTATAAAAGCAAGCTAGCTTTTGGGGCTTTCAGTTCTTGGGGACTCACCTTTTACACTGAATCTTCTGACAAAATGTAGCAAGGGGAAGGGGGAAGGGATTTCTCTCCTTCCACCCTCATCCCCACCCTCATCATCACCAGGAAGAGCAGTGGCAACTTACAGCAGAAGCACACAGTAGGGGGAGACATGCTTGCCCATGGTTTGAAAGGCAAGTTCAAGAATGGGCTTCTTGAATCCCAGCTTCTTGTGTATAGGGGAAGGTGGTGTGTGTGGGGGGGGGCAGGGGGGTGGAATTTGAATTTTCTTAGGCAGCAGCATCCTGGAATATAGTCTTCTAGCAGAGAAAGAGATTTTCTGTGTAGCACCAGCTTTGAGAGTTACCTTGTGGCTAACTCCAAGTTTAAGAGTTCCTGAGTTCAAGAATTGAGGCCCTTCACCTAGAGAAGGTGATGCAGTCTACCTTTTCAAGAAGGAAGTCCACATGGTTCCTGCTTGGAGAGCAAAAAGATCATGACTTGGACAATTCAAGTTCAGAGAGAAGAGATTTGCTTGTTCAGCAAGTTTCAAAGCATGTTGACTTTTCAGAGAGTTGAATCCAGAGTGGTGCTACGCATCTGAAAAGACTGTGTGGGTAAGACTCACTGAGAAAGAGTTTTATTGAAGTGACAGAGGACCGCCCTGATGGCAAAGCCAAGTTCAGTTCCCTTTGTGAGTGAGGATAAAGGGTAGCTGAGAGGCTCTTTGAATGTTTAATATTCCTGTATTTGTTAACAGACTCCTGAGAATCTTTACCTCAAGTGGCTTTTCTGTAGGGAGTGAATAATGGTTCTCTTACCACCAAATATTGCCAATAACCATATTGTACACTGAGTGCCTGCCTGGGAGCTGGGTGACTTCCATTACACATATTTGGGGAAACCTCTACACAAACTACACTGAAGCTTTACTTTGGAGAATTTCCTAGATTAACTTGGGAGGCAGGGGGAAGTGGGGAGGGGCAAAGAGCCAAAAGAAGAGACACTGACCCACTGGGTCAAGACCTCAGGATGGAACGTGGGTTATGCAAGCCCAGAGTCCTTGGCTTGTGGCGGGGTGAGGGGTGAGGGCAAATAGACCACGGGCAAAATTGGTGATCTTGGGCAAGTCCAGTCCCTTCTCTGGTCTTCTCAGTTTTCCTTCTCTATAAAATGAGAGGGGTGGACTCAAGTTCAACTTGAAGTTCTTTCTAGTCCTGACATTCTATAATTCCATATTCAAAAGTGGGTAGAAAAAAATAGGTACAATGTAATATTCCAGTCCCAAGAGCTGAAAACAGAATATTCTCATTCATTTGCTTGGAAAAGCTACCCCAATTCTCTCCCTTCTCCCAACATTCCATGTGTACTCCTAACCTAACCTGGAGGAAAATACAAATGTGAGGTTTGACTCTTTGAGGTTTTCTTTCTGTGTGTGTGTGTGTGTGTGTGTGTGTGTGTGTGTGTGTGTTTCAGTTCATATTTGTGAATATTTTTTATTTCAACAGTGTGGAGGAACTCCTAGTATAGAAAATCCCTCTGTCAATGCAGATTGACTCTATTTGTAATTTATAGTCTTAGAGACTATAAATGACAATTACAAATAAGTGACTCGCCCATGGACACACAGTCAGTGTGTATCAGAGACAGGTGTTCCTGATTCCAAGGCCAACCCTCTCTCCTCTATATCATGCTGTCTCATACATATATACTCTCTCTCTCTCTCTCTCTCTCTCTCTCTCTCTCTCTCTCTCTCTCTGTCTCTCTCCCTCTCTCTCTCCCTCCCTCTCCCTCTCCCTCCCTCTCTCTCTCACACACACACACACACACACACAGATTCACACTCACATGTGTCCATGGATTTAAAGCTGGTACGGACCTTCTAGACAATCTAGTTTGACCCCTCGTTTTCCAGATGAGGGAATAGGACCCAGGAAGAGAAAAGCACCTTTGCCCAATTTTACCTACAGAGCTGGACTTGTCTGTAGGTCTTCCACCTCTCCCTGGTCTGATGCTTCCATTCTTTTGGCCTTAGCCCTTCCAGATGCTCAACACCTCAACACCTGTATCACAATGGTAATATCTGCAGCCAGCCCAGGTGGATCTGGTGCACCTGGGGTGGTAGGCCAGTGGGTACTACCAGAGAGAGTCATCGCCGCAAAGTCTCAGGTCTAACTCCCCACAGCTTATGTCCAGGAAGCCCATAGGGTAGCTTCTGAGCCTAGGGCAGACAGGTTACCAGCAGAGTTCTCTGTAGGCTGTAGTGGGTTGCTTCTTCCCTCTCCCAGCTCAACCCTGCCTGGCTCATCCCTGGGACCTGACCATGCTCCTATCTCATGAGAGGGGCACCTTCACTAGATAGTCCAAGGAGCATTAAGGATGATCAGAATTCCCATGGTACTCAAGATTCAGGCTCCTGGACTCCTTGTCCCTCTCCTCCCCACTGTCATCTTTCAAAGTCTGGGCAGGGCATTAACTCTGTGCCATTGACAACAATCCATGATGACAGTTAATATTAAATGGACAACAAACTCTAGAATCTTGTTATAAGTATCACAGGCTCCTAGACTGAGTTGGAGGAAGGGATCCTCAAAGTCATGAAGTCCAACCTCTCCATTTTACTGAAGCACAGAGAGGGTAAATGTGTCTTGCCCAGGTCACACAGGTAGGAAGTCTCTGAGGCAGGATTCAAACACAGCTTTTCCTGACCCCAGCCAATACATCCCACTCCCCCTCTCTGCCTGAAGGGCCAGTTCTCATCCAGTAGACCATTTCTACCTCATCCCTAGGTCCTCTGGCATTGCAGCCTCAGTGGGGCATACAACAAAGGCGTGCCTCCAAGCATGCCCCAGGCCTGCTTTCTTCACACTTTGGCCTGCCTCTCATCAGTCCATTCCTGCTTAGTGTTCTGCAGGGCTTGAGTTTTCTGCTCATCTACTTGGACATAGTCAACTCGATGCTCTTCTGAAATCAACGGTTTCTGCAAGGGAAAAACAGACCAATTTGCATTAGCTCAGAATAAATCCATCCAGAACTCTCTCCATTTTCCTCTCCTCTCATACTGGACACCGGTGCTCTTCACGCTCCACTTAGCCTTGGAATGTAACATGATCAGATATTGTTTTTACGGTTAGAGTTCTACTAAGCATTTATTAAGTACTTATTGTATGCCAGGCCTGGGGACACAGAGACAAAAGTGGGAGCCCCCCTGCCCTCCAGGAGCCTTTACCTGAACTAGAGAGACAACATATTCATATATCAACATATCAGAACACATAAAAAATGGTGGGACGGAGGTGGGGAAGGAAAGGAGGGAGGATCTTAATAGCAACTGGAGGAGGGGGCAAAGGATCAAGAAAGGCCTCATGCATAAGATGGGGCTAGGGCTGAGTCTTAAAGGAAACTAGGGATTTGGAGAGGTCCTATTGAGGATGGAAGACATTACAGGCATGGGAAACAAACTATGCAAAGGCATGGGGATAGGAGGAACAGTAAAAAGGCCAATTTGGCTATCCCACAGAGTGCAACATGTACAATAAGAGAGTAATGTAGAAGAAGGTTGGCCAGGTTGGGAAGAGCTTGAAGTATCAAACCAAAGAGTTTATTTGATCTTGGAGATCTTAAGGAGCCAGCAGAATTTGTCGAGTAGAGGGTGACATGGTCAGAACTGAACTTTGGCAGCTATATGGAGGATGGATTAGAGTGACGGATAGAGTGGCTATTCCAGTAGTCCAGGTAAAAGGTGATAAGTGATTGAAGAAGGCATTGACTAGGCAAGTGAAGAAGAAGGAACAAATCCAAAAGATACTGAGGAGGGAGAAGCAACAAATGACATCTGACCAGACACGGAGGCTGAAAGAGAGTCAAAAGTCAAAGGCGACACTGGGTTTGCAAACCTGGATGACTGAGAGGATGGGAGAGCTCTCAGCAATGATAGGAAAGTTCAGAAGAGGAGAGGGTTTGGAGGGGAAGGGAGAATGTTGGGGATATACAGAGTTTGCCATCAAATTCAAAACGTCCAAGAGACAGTTGGTGATGTGGGCCTGGCACTCAAGAGAGAGACTAGAGATAGGTATATAGATTTGGGAATCATCAGCATAGAGACAATAATTGAGCCCATGGGAGCTGATGAGATCAAAAAATGAGATGGTATAAAAAGAAAAGAAAAGAAATCCCAGGACAGAGTCTTAGGGGACACCCATAGTTAGTGGGCTGGATATAGAAGATCCAGCAAAGGAGGCAGAAAAGGAGCCATCAGATACTTAGAAGGAGAGTCAGGAGAGAGCAATGCCATGAAAACTTACTGAGGAGAGAATATCCAGGAAAAGGTTTTCTACAGTGTCAAAGGCTACAGAGAGATATAATGGCAACCACACTGGCATACCTAGGATGGCTGCTGGTGCTTACCTGCTTTATGAGAAAAGACAGTTGTTTCAGGGGTCAACAATCTTCTTTAATCACATAAAATACAGAGAAGAGAAATAAAGACCAACAGACAGGGCTCTATTGCCTGAATCAAAACAAAACTGCCATATATACTTTACATTCACCACTGGATTGAGAGAGCCTTTACCTCTGAGCTGTCAGGGGGTCTGAACATATGGCTACTCAGAATCTCAACCAGGGAATCACAAGGTCTTCGACAGCGAGCCCCCAGAGCAAAAGCTCACCTCTTAGAATATATACTCTTTCAGCTAATAGGCTCAGAGCCAGAAGGCATCAGAACCCTCCTGACTCAGGGCCTAATTAGCAAAAGGTGTGTAAGCCTTCCTACAAGCAAGCAAGCTTGTCTTAATGAGCTCCATATGAGGCCTATTGATGGACAGGGAAGATCTTATTCCCATTAGCCTTACAAGAGACAAGAAGAATGAGGATTGATAAAGGGCCATTACATTTAATAATTAAGAGATTACTGATAACTCTGGAAAGATCAGTTTCAGTTGAATGATGAAGTAGGAAACTGGAATGGAAAGAGTTGGATGCATGGGAGGAAAGGAAGTAGAGGCAATGAGTGTAGATAGTTTTTTTTCTAGGAGTTTGTGAAAAAGAGAAATATAGGCATTACATCGGCCTATTCCACTGAAATGAACTCATTTGAGCTTTATTTCCTTCTGCTAGATAAGATTGGGATGACACATCCTAATTCTCCTGGGCACTGAAGGCACCTGTGAGCAATATGGTAGAGAAGTTCTCTGTCAATCTCTCTAAATATAAAGTACCTACAATTGACACTACAAGATAAGAAGATAGAAAAACAACCATAGAGGGCAGAACTAAGATGGCGGCGTGAAAATTCACTTGAATTCTCCCTCAAATCCATCCAAACACCTATAAAAAATGACTCTAAACAAATTCTAGAGCTACAGAACCCACAAAATGACAGCATGAAACAAGTCTCCAGCCCAAGATGGCCTGAATGGTCACTGGGAAGGGTCTATTGCACCATGCTGGGAGCAGAGCGCAGTCCAGCATGGGCCGCACCGGAAGAGACCAGGCTGGAGTAGACCAGGTGGAGGAGGCCTCAGGGCACTGATTTACTGGCAGCTGTGGCAGTTTCCAGACTTCTCAACCCACAAACACCAAAGACAATTTAGCAGGTCAGTGGGAAAACTGTTGGACCTGGGTGAGAGAAGTGCGTGATCCGGCCCCAGCCCTGGGGCGGCAGAGGTGGCTGCAGCTGCAGTGGTTGCTTCCAGAGCTCCAGGCCCACAGACGGTGGGGGGAATTAAGTGGCTGATCAGAGCAGGAGTGCAGGGATCTCTTTGCTGGTGCTGAGGCAGGGTTCTCTTGCTTGTGGTAGCTGTGGAGAGGGAGTCCTCCTGGTAGTTTCACAGCAGAAAGGAGTACTTGCACTCACAGACCAGAGCACAGACCAGGAGAGGAGTATTATACCACCTCAGGATAGAAGTAGCTCTGAAAACAGCAGTGCAAAACCCCTGAAGCTTGGGACAGAGCATTCTCCACTCTGGAAGCAGTCATATCCTGACAAAGAGCTCAAAAGTCAAGTAATTGGCTCGGAAAATAAGGAGGCAGCGTAAAAGGACTCAGACTATAGAATCTTTCTTTGGTGACAAAGAAGATCAAAACATACAGCCAGAAGTAAACAAAGTCAAAGATCCTATATCGAAAGCTTCCAAGAAAAATATGAATTGGTCTCAGATCATGAAAGAGCTCAAAAAGGATTTGGAAAACCAAATAAGAGAAGTAGAGGAAAAATTGGGAAGAGAAATGAGAGCGATGCAAGAAAATCATGAAAAACAAGTCGACAATTTGCTAAAGAAGACCCAAAAAATATTGAAGAAAATAACACCTTAAAAATAGACTAACCCAAATGGCAGAAGAGCTCCAAAAAGCCAATGAGGACAGGAATGCCTTAAAAGGCAGAATTAGCCAAATGGAAAAGGAGGTCCAAAAGACCACTGAAGAAAATACCACCTTAAAAATTAGATTGGATCAAGTGGAAGCTAGTGACTTCATGAGAAATCAAGAAATTATAAAACAGAACCAAAAGAATGAAAAAAATGGAAGACAATGTGAAATATCTCATTGGAAAAACCACTGATCTGGAGAATAGACCTAGGATAGATAATCTAAACATTATTGGACTACCTGAAAGCCATGATCAAAAAAAGAGCCTAGACATCATCTTTCCAGAAATTATCAAGGAAAATTGCCCTGATACTCTACAGCCAGAGGGTAAAATATAAATGGAAAGAATACACCCATTGCCTCTTGAAAAAGATCCCCAAAAGAAAACTCCTAGGAATATTGTAGCCAAATTCCAGAGCTCCCATATCAAGGAGAAAGTATTGCAAGCAGCCAGAAAGAAACAATTTGAGAATTGTGGAAACACAATCAGGATAACACAAGATCTACTAGCTTCTACATTAAGGCATTGAAGGAATATGATATTCTGGAGGTCAAAGGAGCTAGGATTAAAACCAAGAATCACCTACCCAGCAAAACTGAGTATAATGCTCCAAGGCAAAATATGGATTTTCAATAAAATAGAGGACTTTCAAGCATACTTGATGAAAAGACCAGACCTGAGTAGAAAATTTGACTTTCAAACATAAGAATCAAGAGAAGCATGAAAAGGTAAACAAGAAAGAGAAATCATAAGGGACTTACTAAAGTTGAACTGTATTGCTTACATTCCTACATGGAAAGATGATGTGTGTAATTCATGAAACCTTTCTCAGTATTAGGGTAGTTGAAGGAATATATATATACATATACATATATGTGCGTGTATATATATATATATATATGTATATATACAAATATATATTATACACACACACACACAGGGTGAATAGAATATGAAGGGATGATATCTAAAAAAATCAAATTAAGGGATGAGAGAGGAATATATTGAGAGAGGGAGAAAGGGAGAGATAGAAAGTGGCAAGAAAAAGCAGTTCCATTGGAAGGGAAGAGGGAGCAGGTGAGGGGGAATGAGTGAATCTTGCTCTCATTGGATTTGACCTGAGGAGGGAATAACATACACACTCAATTGGGTATCTTACCCCACAGGAAAGTAGGGGGAAGGGGATAAAGAGGGGGGAATGAGAGAAGGGAGGGCAGATAGGGGGAGGAGGTAATCAAAAGCAAACACTTTTGAAAAGGGACAGGGTCAAGGGAGAAAACTGAATAAAGGGGGACAGGATAGGATGGAGGGAAATATAGTTAGTCTTTCACAACATGAGAATTATGGAAGTGTTTTACATAATGATACATGTGCCATATATGTATTAGGATTTCTTGAAATATTTTCTCCTTTAAACTATTCTCCTTCCAATTGTTTCCTCTAGAGCTTTTATTTCATTTTTTAAACTTATTGCTTTGTTTCTCCTAGGTATTCATGTAGTGCCTAATACATGTGGCCTATGTTGAATTGCTTGCCTTCTTAGGGATGGTCAGTGGGAAGGGAAGAGGGGAGAGAATTTGGAACTCAAAGTTTTAAAATTAGATGCTCAAAAGAAAAAGTTGTTTTTGCATGCAACTGAGAAATAAGATATATAGGGAATGGGGCATAGAAATCTATCCTGCCCTTCAAGAAAGTAAGGGGAAAGAGGATGGCGGGGGGAGTGGGGTGACAGAAGGGAGGGCTGACTGGGGAATGGGGCAATCAGAATATATGCCATCTTGGAGTGGGGGGGGAAGGGTAGAAGTGAGGAGAAAATTTGTAACTCAAAATCTTGTGGAAATCAATGTTGAAAACTAAAATATTAAGTATAAAAAGACACCAGAGAGGACCCTGAAGATCCAGGGGGTGATCAAGTATAGCCAATCACCTCATCCAAGAGAACAGGATGGGGTAGAGCCTGACTCTGGCATAAAACTATAATTCATTTCAGGAGCTAAAGCTGGAAAGATGAGTAAAACAAAGAAAACACCCTACAATATGAAAAATGATTGCAAATCTACCTCTATAACAACTGTAGGGAAAGACTCAAGGGAAAAAATGGATTTTCCAGAAGGACTACATGAATACCTAGGAGAAACAAAGCAATAAATTTAAAAAATGAAATAAAAGCTCTAAAGGAAACAATTGGAAGGAGAATAGTTTAAAGGAGAAAATATTTCAAGAAATCCTAAGTCAAAACTGCCCAAATCTATTAGAACCAGAGAGCAAAGTGAAGATAGGAAGAATTCACTACTCACCTCTTGAAAGGGACCCCAAAAGGAAAAGTCCCAGAAATGTCATGGCCAACATCCAGAGCTCCCACATCAAAGAAAAAATACTGCAGGCATCCAGAAAAAGGCAATTCAAGTATCAAGGAACCACAGTCAGGTTCACACAAGACCTGGCAGTGTTTACTAAAAACCAGAGGAGATCTTGGAATACAATAGTCCAAGAGGCAAAATATATGGGCTTACAACCAAGAATAACTTACTCTGCAAAGCTGAGTATGGGGAGGGGTCTAGGAAGGAAGATGTGCTTTTAATGCAATAAAGGGCTTTCAATTATTTTGGATTTTAAAAAAAAGACCAGAGACTCATGAGTAGGAATTTTGAAATACCAACACAAGAGTCCAGAGAAACCTAGAAAGGTCAATTCATTAGAACAATTGGAATGAGCATGATAATGCACGCTAACATTCTGATAGGTGGAAAAGGAACTAGTGTCTCTACAGAATCTTAATGGCTTCAAAGGGTATTGAGAGAGTTAAATAAGAAAAAAAAGGATGTCTTGGGGGCAATGATATTTCTGTTTTGAGAGTCTGAACTGGGGAAAGAGAAAGGAAGCTAAAAGGAGGGATATACTCAGGGGTATGCAGGTAAATGTTTAACAACTAGCTCTCTGAAAAAAAAATGTACACACTACATACTTTTAACTGCATTAACATTTTCGTCATCACTTTCTTAAGTTTAGTCCAAGGATTAGCAAATTATGGGTCCCCAGGCCCATATCTAGCCCCAGGGGGTAGCTAGATAAGAATAGTTTCTACATTTTTATATACAATCAAACTTTATTTTAAAATGTAAAAACCATTCTTAGCTCTTAGGCTGTACAAAAATAGGTGGTGGGCTGACCCCTAGTTTTGTTGACCCCTGGTCCAGACAATCAACAAAATAATAAATCAAGTCGTGATTTGTAGCATTTGCCAATTTTCACATAAATGCTCACATTAAATATTTAATAATTGTTAAATTGGCTCTCAAGAGCCAATCTGAACTGGTTCCAGCATATCTCTGGATATATTATTGTAGAAATGAAGAAGGGGATGGAACTTGCTATTTCCCATTGGGGTATGGGAGAATAGCTTATAATTATGGAGGAAAGAGTAGGAGGAGTGGACATCAGATGATTACCTCTTTGAAATGAACAAAAGAGAATTGAACATACAACACACACAGTTTGATGAAAAAATGCATCAAACTTAACAGGAAACCAGTGGGGGAAGGGAGGGAAAGGGAAAGCTAAAATGGGAGGTGGGGCAAGGAATAAAAGAAAAGAAGTAGAATTTAAGGAGGTGCCTTAGATTGCCTCTTAGGCAGTTGGGAAATAGCTAACAAATTGTGTTATGTGAATATAATAGAATATTACTGTATTGTAAGAAATGACAAAAAAAGACAATTCAGGGAATCCTGGGTAGTGTGAACTGAGGCAGAGTGAAGGGAGTAGAATCAGGAGAATAATATAATATAATATAATATAATATAAAATAATATATTCAAAGACAATAACACTGTAAAAAAAACCACCATACACAACAACTTTTAAAGGCTAAAGAAACTTGTTGGGAGCACTGCCCTACCCTGTCTCCCGAGGACCAATGGTGAAGCATAGTGCCTACCTGGTGCCAGAGAGGAGATGGACTCAAGGGGTAGAGTGAGACAGGCATTCTTGGACACTGTGGATTTTTTTGCTTGACTAAACTTATCTGTTACAAGTTTTTCCCTTACTTTTCTTACTCTTGGTTAATGAGGTGGGGGGAGTTTTAAGCAAGAGAGTTGAGGGAATTGAGAAGATTAGGACAGCAAGTGGTAGTGGGAATTGAGTGAATCATACTGACTCCAGCTAGCTCAGTTCCCCTTTTATTCAATTATGGGTCTCATCCAATTTCTGTCTTGTTGAGAAAACTTTATTCAATCGTGGGAATTGGGAGAAAACCTTATTGCATTGTTTGAACCTAGCCCTGGCTGAGAAACTGGACCACTTTGACCTGCTGTTTAGAGACCCTTAACTAAGGACCTAGGTTATGCTGACCAGAAACTTAGGAAGATCCAAAGATTGATGCAACTGTACATCTCAAGCAACCCATATGTCTTAACTGAAAACTGGCACCAAACTGATCAGTTATTGTGTCTATCTTCCCTTGATTGTTTACAGATACTTGGGCAGTGAGACACCTTTTCTTAATTCAGGAAATCGTATCTGTTCACTCTTCCCATTCCAACTTGGAAAGTCCCTAATCCAATTAGAAATCTGATTACCTAATGTATTGTTTTCTTTTAATTAGTTCGCCTTATTTGATTAATTGTTTTTAATGTATAAAAGTCTTCCTCCCCCTGTATTCTAGGCTTAGGCCTAAGCTGAGGAGGTCTGGTCTTGCTTTGTTAGGCAATTGGCATGTATTGCTTAATAAATTGAAATGCTCAGAAGATCAAATCTTTGTTTTCCTCAGTCATTTCATCTTTTACCCACCACAATTTTTGGTGAGCCATGCTGGGTTAAGTCAGGACTTGGACCCCAGCTGACACCCTTACAGAAAAACTCCCTAGAGATCTCCAGTTAATTTTTTACTGTGGGGCTTTTTCAGGAAAGACTGCCTCTGGAGGTAGGACTCCTGATTTCCATCCCTTTTTCTTCTGGACTCAGGTAACATTTAAGGTTTGGTTTGTTTGTTTGTATTTTGAGGATTACTTTGGGCCCACCCCTGGGATTGGGGAATTATAAGTTCAGAATTAGTTTTCCCTGGGAAGTATACTTTTAAGAGGTTTAGATTCAGTTTTCCCATGGATTTTTAGTTAGTTTACCCAGGAAGTTTTGGTTTTCCCCTAGCGTTTGGGGAAGTAGAGTTAAGTTTTAGGTTTTCAGAAGTTGTAACAGAAGATGGGTTCCAGCAAGATTCCTGTGGGTTCCCCCTTGAATAGAATTTTGATGGCATGGGATTGGGGGCAATAGTTATGGGAATGGCTAGACAGCACGCAATTGAATTATATGACATCTGGCATAAAACTGCAATAGATTCAGCTGATAATTTGTTTGAACTAATTCAGCTTTTATCATTATTACAAATTAAAGAAATTAAGACTAGCCATTGAAAAATCTCATTCTAATCAGATGAACTTTTGGATTTGCTGGGCAGCTTTAAGTGATGCTTTTTGTCCAGCAACCCATAAAGGGGCTTCTTCCTTATATCCTAAGTGCGTCTTATTGTTTTGTCTGTTTTTATGTGTCTTTGTAAAATGCAGAGTTTTTAAAAGGAAAATGCAGTCAGCTAGAAAAACTGCTAAAAGGCTGCAGCCAGAGTTCAGAATGTAGATGAAGATTAATAACATTTCATACTTGAAGCAGTTGCCCCAGTAAGCAGGACTAACTCCCACTTTAGGTATTCAGTGGGAGATTAGGTTATAAGAAAAGAAAAAACCCTGTAAGATGCTTCCCCCCCCCCTTTCATTTCAACCTTAGCCACATTGGAATTACAGAAATAAAGTCAGATAATAAAAGTTTGTAGAACTGCTAAAAACATCTTAGTAGATTTTGGTGGATTAAGGAGTTTGGAGATGAATCATTTTCACTTAGCAACATATGGTGAAATATCTTAGTGAGATTTGTGGTAGCACTCTGTAGAATTTAAGGAAAAAAGAAGAATTAAATTCTATAAAAACTTTAAGGGTAAATAGCACTTGGATCACCCCCTCTCATCCCCATTGATAGCCCTATTGTTTTAGTGTAATGAAGGAAGACAGCTAGTTTGAAAGCAATCCCAGAGTGTGGTAGGGTGGGGTGGGGTAGGGGAAAGGTACACAGTGTGCATTTTTAAATTTATCTGAAACTTAAATAACTGCCTCTCATTAACCTTTACTTGACCATGAAAAGAAAAAAGATTCTTTAAACCAGACCCCTGAGCCCCTCCTATCCCAATTCAGAAATTCCCCATGTGACTATCTCAGCTCAGACTCTCCCCCTCTGACCCTGCTAAACCCCCTCATCTCAGATAAGGTTCCCAAGTAAGTGTGTTGGACAAAAAATGCTGGAAAAATTCAGAGAAACTTAAGCTTTTTAAAGAATGTGATAAGAATAAATATTTGAACACTTAAATATTTAATAGGGTATAATTTGTTTTAAAACAGATAATAAGTTTAATAGAGAGCAACAGTGATGGTGAGAGAGAAGACGAAGACGAAGAAGAAGACGAAGAAGAAGAAGAAGAAGAAGAAGAAGAAGAAGAAGAAGAAGAAGAAGAAGAAGAAGAAGAAGAAGAAGAAGAAGAAGAAGAAGAAGAAAGGGAAGCCATTGTAACATTTTTTAAAACACAAAGAGAATAGAAGAAAATACAGGAGGAAGCACAAAGTTTGGAAAATAACATATGATATTTATTGTAGTAAAAATAGCAAATGGTGTGAAATGGGTTTATATATAAATTTGTTTTCATTCTTCTGTGTATATGGAAACATTATATGCAAGTTTGGCTGATTTTTCCTTAAAAGGTATTGAAATAATATTTGAAACTTGATTAGCTCAGGGAACTAAAGGTTCAGGCTGTTGACATCACTTATTGGTCACTTGGGTACAAAAGAACCACAAGGAGCTCCAGGTGCTCCCTGACGTCTGGCAGGCAGACCATAATAGGCAGCTGAGAGGCAGGAGAGTTTCACTGAGGTGAAGCAACTCAGATATCCTCAATGCATGTCCTTGTTGAATATCCTTCCCCTGCTAAGGTTAAGTAAACCTCCTTTTGTTAACTGTTGAATGATGCATGAGTGCTTGATTTTGTTCCAATATTGAACATAAACTATGAGGAGCTTGGTCTGAGTCAGACCCAACCCAAAATACCAAGATATACAAGACGTTTATACAAATATAAAAGAATAAAAAAATCTTTGTCACAAGGGAAGGTTTGTTGGGTAGGGGAGGGAGGGAGAAGTATCTATGGAAATGAATGTGATGTTAAAAAACCAAGGCATCAATTTCTTTGAAAAATTAAATACTTGACAGCTACTGGCCATCTGATAGAGGTTCCCTACTGTTGGCAGCATCTCAGGGCATGAAAACAGCAGTTCCACTTTATTGGTATTTGATACAAATTGACATGACTCCTTCCCCTCCAAAATAAGCCCCATCCCTACCCTTATATACTCACTAGTATCTGAGCAAAATTAAGTTCCCAAGACCCATTGGGACACCATGTGAACTCTAAATTTGGGGCAACTTCCCAAAAAGGAAAGGAATAATGAAGTCCTTCAAGGACATATAGGGAGATAGCAGAACTTCCAACTTGAGGGCTAGAAAGTAGATTCCTACCTTGAGCACTGGAGATGGAGAAGCTGGATTAAAATCCAAGGCTAAGTAATCAAGGCTGAATTTCTTTGGCCAAGAAAAAGTGCCCTCACAAGGGGAGTGTCCTTGTCTGTGTTCCTGCCAGAAAAGAGACATTCAAGAATTGAGCAGAATACAATCCAGCATCAGGCTTTGCAAAGGGAAGGGAGGAAGCTCTTAAGTGTAGGGGCATTGGTGGCCGTGGTGATGATTGTTTCCTCCCAGGCACTGCTTTCCAATGGGCCTAGCTCATCCACAATGGTATCTGCCTTCGTTTGTGCTGGGCTCCAGCCTTCACCCAGGCATGAATGACTGAAAGGAATACAGCTGCATAAGGTTTGTCAATAAAAAAACAGAAACTGATGAAAACACAAATGTTATGAATTGAGCTCTAATAAAGAGATAAAATATAGAACAAGGTAAAAGAAAATACAAGTAAGTAGTTTTGCTAAAAGGCAAATGTTATCTACTGACTACTGCTTAAATTCAGTCAGGTTTTCCTTACCAGGGCTGCCCCCTTTCCATCTTGACTAGAGCCTATGTGAAGCCATTGTATACTTCAGAACATGTGTAGTTACTGCATTGCCTGCTTGAAGAGGCGAAAGTTTTTAATTATAATTTACCCTAATTATTGTTAAGGTAAAAGTCCTGTTCTCATGATTCCCCCTAGTGTCCAGCTAAATTCAGGTAGGCTCATCATCTCACTGGGGATAAATGGGGATAGATCTGAGCCACAGCAACTCTTTAAGACCATCAGTTACATCACCAAGGGGTTGGGACCTATATCAGTGGAGGGGGTAGCTGCCACAATAGAAGCATGGCTCCTTCAGGGCTCCCGAAAGTACTACAGTGAGGAGTTGATCTGATCCTACATCTTGCTGCTCACAGAAACCCGCCATGTCTATGCTTTCTATATTAGGGGCATTTTCCCACTGCTACAAACCTCTCCCCTCCAAGGTCTGGCCAAAATGAGAGCAACAAATATGGAGGCACGAGCTCCTTGGGTTGTCTCATTCTTATCAAATAAAAGGCTACTCTGCCAAAAAAAAACCCAACTCTATGTCTTGCCCTTCCAAGGAACTCCTTCTTTCCAGGTAGCTAACTTTGGTTCAACTCTACAAATTTTTTTGCATCAAAGAACCTCTCAGGCTTTCTCAACTTAGCTCATTCTTTCCAGAATCTGATTCAAGGGGAATTTTCATCATTAATAGTAAGGAAAACCATTGTGTGTGGGGTGAGACTCTACCCTCTCTTTGCCTCCCACCAGGACTACCCTTGAACTCTAGTAGGTCAGTCACGATCTCTCTGCTCCTGGGTTTCACAGCTTCACTTGAATCATTTCTGACTTCTAGAGGTCAAAATTAACTTCTTAACATCCTCTTTAACACTGGTCTCCCACTAGGATATTCCCAACAGTCATTTTGAGGTATGAGAAACATTAGGAAGATTGTAGTGGAATTTTGAATGATTAGCATATAATCTACATAAGGCTAAACAGATTTGCAATTGACTGCTAAAATTGTTGCTTCCTTGGAGGTTACTATTCCTAGATTTTTCTCTTTATTTCTTGTTGCCTACTCACTATCATTGACCTAGAACTTGGCTAAAGGCATGGCTAGCAAGGGCAAAAGTTTGAAGTCACAGTTCTGTAACATCCCTTTGATATGACTGATTACTGTGAAGAAGTAACCCCCCAAAGACTCTCTCCCCCATCGTCCTCTTGTAGACTCTGTCCAAGCTAAATTCCCATCCAGCACAGGCAAATGTTGGAGCATTGCTTGAAAATTAATTTCTAAATCTATAAGTCCTTGAGGCCCCAATGTATCACTATGATCTTGCCTACTCAGCCATTCTGAACCATGACCAGCTCTACTGCTCACTGGAGCCAATGAGAGTCATGGGCTAGATCAAAAGTAAGCAGAGGTCAGGTCTATGGAGGAATAGTATTGAGGGTGATGAGACTTTGCCTCAATGAGATGATGCCAATTACAGAAATGTTCCAAATATTACTGGTCTTTCATTTTCCTAAAGATATCACCAATCTTGGTATGAAGGTATCGGAACTTTCTTCCTAGAATTTGCCAACAAAACGCTTCTTAAGTTCCCCTGGAATATCTTGGTGTGATTTGTGGGCTAGCAGAGAGAGAGAGGGAGAAATGGAGACTACAATAGTTTCTGTTATTGACTTATTAACCTTAAGTTTCAGACCATATAGAGTTGGTGTCCTTTTTTAAGAGTACAAACACACACATAACACATTTCTTAGAAAAAGAACTTGTCAATATTCCATCCACATGCAAAATATGTTACCATTTGAATGTAACTTTCTTCCTCTTCTCGGGAAACTGAATTGGCAAATAATCTTGCAGAATTAATCCCATCTCTTTCTGGAGAGAGAAAGCTGGTTCGGTTGCTAGGAAGAAAAACATAGAGGATATTAAGGAAATGTCTTACAGATGCTTTGAAAACCAGCCAACATCTGACATGGAGGCCCATATGTAGAGGAGATCCCTTTTCAGCTCTGGGTTTTTAGCAATAGACTCCTCTACCAACAGGTTCCCTGAGACCATTACCTTCATTCCTGGGGCTTGACCTCAAAAGTCTTAATAGGAATTTTTAGCTAGGACTTACAAGTGACAGCTTTGTCAAATGGCTCCAAAGAGACACCTGGCACACATCTGGAGAAATTATCTTGCACAGCAATTGGTGTTTAGTACATAAATGGACTCATTGGCTCCTCCAGCTGCATAGCATGACTGCCCAGTCCCAAGACAGGCACTGATGTTTGTTGTCTGTAATTCAGAAAAGACTGAGGTTTGGGCTTCAGTCCCACCTGACACTATCTGTGTGACCTTCAGCAAATTGTTTTGCCCCCATGTTTACTCATCAATCAAGCAGTCAGTCAAAAAACATTTCTTTAGTGTTTATTGGGTGCCAGGTGTTGCTAAGTGGCTGGGGGGGAGGGGAGATACAGAGGAGCTAATCTTCTAATGGTGGAGGCAACACGCATAAATCACTACATAAAAGAGAAACACAAAGCAGATGCAAAAGAATGCATCTTTCAACCTAGACTTTGGCCCCAGAAGTGGACTCTTTTAAGCCCTTTGAGGACAGGACCTATTTCCTTTCTGTTGTTTTCTCCTCCTGTTGTATGAGTGAGCCTGCCTTGTAAATGCTTATAGATTGATCA
Source organism: Trichosurus vulpecula (assembly GCF_011100635.1). Classification (NCBI taxonomy): domain Eukaryota; kingdom Metazoa; phylum Chordata; class Mammalia; order Diprotodontia; family Phalangeridae; genus Trichosurus; species Trichosurus vulpecula. Next base: position 1,342,813 of record NW_023494378.1, read on the forward strand.
ATTGTCTCTGAGTCCTAGATTCTAGCACAGCACCAACTGACACAGAACAAATGCTTGTTGGATTGACTTCAGTAGTTGCATGAACTGAGTAGATACAGAACTACCTTGGGATGAATCAATGGGAACAATTTACTTCCCTTACAGGGCAAATATTCCCAGGACCACAAACAATTCCCTAACAGGCGGTCAGTCATTCTTAACCCAAGTAGGGATTTTTTGCTAAATAGCTAAATTTGCTAAACCCTCATGTCCCCAGCCTCAGCTGACAGATGACTTTGTGTGGCCTTCTGGCTACCTTGGCTGGGCAGAGCCCTATCAAGGGGAGTGGGGCCTGATGGTCCTGAGAATGGAGGAGCCCAGCCTTGTGCTCTGTGGAAGAGAGATAGCCTTTTTAAGGGGTTGGAAGTAGAAGGCTTCAGCTACCCATGGTGCCCCATGAGCTGGATTGCCACTAATGGAGCAAGCTGAGAGGATTTGGGCTGGATCCGACCCCGGGGGTGGTGGCACCAAGGTGTGGCTTGTGAGAAAGCAGGACTGTTCTTCATGATGGGAACTTAAAAAAGCTAAATTTCAGTTGTTCCCCAGGGCTCTTCCCAATTCGGCTCCAGCCTGATTTCCCATCACTCCCCCTCACACAACCTCCATTCCAGCTGAACTGGCCCAAGAGCACACATTCCATCTCTTGTCTTCATGCCTTCGCAGAGGCTCTCCCTCCTCCCTTCCACCTCGGGGAATCTCAAGTGGCTTCCAAGACTCAGCTCCAGCATCACCTCCTTCCCCAGGCCCTAACTGATTCCCCACACCCCAGGTGTTACTGTGTGCTCTTCCTTCCCTGGAAACAAGCTTGGATGTACTTCATAAAGAGAAGTTGCTGCCATCTAGCATCAAGGTCATCAACTTCCCTTCTCCATCTCCTCAAACTTTCCAAGACAATGTGCTTGCCATTCCCTTCCCCAGGGGGCTAATTCCCTCTGTCCTTGCAAGGAAAATAGCTTTACCT